>NC_070633.1:28844938-28914938 GCF_947347685.1 Pleuronectes platessa
CTCCACGTCCTCAGCTCCTCGTCCTCAGCTCTTCATCCTCAGCTCCTCATTCTCAGCTCTTCATCCTCAGCTCCTCATCCTCAACTCCTCATCCTCAGCTCCTCATCCTCAGCTCCTCATTCTCAGCTCTTCATCCTCAGCTCCTAATCCTAAACTCTTCATCCTCAGCTGCTCATCCTCAGCTCCTCATCCTCAGCTCTTCATCCTCAGCTCCTCATCCTCAGCTCCTCATCCTCAGCTCCTCATCCTCAGCTCCACGTCCTCAGCTCCTCGTCCTCAGCTCTTCATCCTCAGCTCCTCATTCTCAGCTCTTCATCCTCAGCTCCTCATCCTCAGCTCCTCTTCCTCAGCTCTTCATCTTCAGCTCCTCATCCTCAGCTCAAAACCCAGAGGTCTGGTATCGGGATGAGAAAAGTCATATCTGTGATTTGAGACTTTTAAACTTGATGACATTGCAGGAAACTGAGACATAAAGAAATCCAGATTTCTGTGAACGCAGCACAAATGGCGTCCTGTCCTCCATCGCTCAGCTCGAGTCTCATCAATGTTTTTCATCTATGAACTGAACCGTGAGCGTCACCGTCACCGGGTCGGCTCAGAGGAAACTGAGACGTCAGAAGCTCCGGTGATGACACTGAACCACACTTTGAGGGTCTCTCTCTCTCTCTCTCTCTCTGTCTCTCTATCTGTCTCTCTGTCTCTCTGTCTCTCTCTCTCTATTAGGTCTAATTTAATGTGATTTGACATAATTCAGTCTTTAAAACTTGTGTAGTACATCGTCCTAACGTGTTGATCAGAGGATACTGGTTATATAACACACACACACACACACACACTGACACACACACACACACACACACACACACACACACACACACACACACACACACACACACACACACACACAGAGTTTGATAATAAGCGCTGTTGTTTGTGTTTTTGTGTTTTCATGAGAAGCTGCAGGGTCCAAACAGCCGCTGGTCGAGCTGAGCAGGTTGTTAATGAGCAGAGATCCAGAAAAACACTGAGGAGAGAATTACATTACAATCAGGAGGAGGAGGAGGAGGAAGAGGAGGAGGAGGAGGAGGAGGAGGAGAAGGAGGAGGAGGAGGAGGAGGACGAGGAGGAGGAGGAGGAGGAGGACGAAGAGGACGAGGAGGACGAGGAGGAGGACGAGGAGGACGAGGAGGACGAGGAGGAGAAAAATTCCTCAGACTGTAATCTAAATAATCGAGTTTATTCTCAGAATCCTCAGTTATATTAAATGATTATATTAAACATGATGTCGAGTTCTGTCACTCGGCTTCAGTTGGTTTATTTAATTTTTTATCTAAACAGAAAGAGAAATGAGAAAGATTCTTCTGCTTCCATTTTGTGTTTCTATCGACTCAAACCATCTGAAACCAATATTTAATTTTGTGACAGTTTAATCAGATTTAACAGGAATTATTATAAACAATTACTTGATCTGATTTTAAATCGTGTCTGTTTTATGTTTCATGTGAAAACCTCTGCAGCCTGTCCACTAACTTTCTTTAACTGATGAGGAGAAAGTGTGAAAATCTAAAAATGGTTTTAAATCTGCTCGTCCGCTCGTCGTCAGCCGGAGAAGAAGAAACACAGATTGTAATTACTTGGAGCTTTCGAGGCCTAATGTGGGATTGATATCTAACTGCAGGACATCCTTGAACCAGATCCTTAAGAATGAAGAGAGGAAAAAGGGAAACGGCGCCTTAAGTGAATTTAAAAATGCAGGAATAATTACACATATACTGCAAACTAATTAAGAAGCTGTGAACTCTGCGGCCTCGTTCTCCCTCGCAGTGATTACAGGAATCATATTTCAGACTCCTGAAGCTAATTCTTCTGCTGCAGACGGATAGAAGCAGAACTTCATGAAAATGGACCGGTGACATCAGACAGGGACCTAATAAAAAATATTAAAAAGGAAGAAAGTCAGACTCCAGTTACTATTTCAAAGTCGTCATATTAATTGTGTTGGAGGAAAGAAAGTCTGTCTGCTGAGAAACATGGATTTTTTTATTATTCAATGGATGTGATTTATATCCGGAGGAAGATGAAGACGAGCGCTGCAGCAAAGAGCCGAGCACGAGGTCCAGAGTCCGGAATCTAACTTATATGATGAGGAGGAGAATAATAATAATTACATCTCATGATTAATATAATGAAACCAGGAGCATCAAAAACCTCACGATGGAAAGAAAAGATCAAATTAATCTGAGAAACAACGTGAAAATAATATCAATATATAAAAGTCTTAGATTATTAGTTAGTTTTGTTATTTACGTCTAAAGTTAATGTTCACGACTCATATTTGAGATGAATGTTGAATCACAAACATTTAACTGGATTGAACGCTGCTGGGAACATTTTGGATAAGGAAAGTAAAGAAGTCAAACACATAAAATAGATATTAATGTTTTTAGATATTTGAATGAATAACATATTTGTTTCTAAACCTTGTTCTTTTGAATCCTCCAGATGAAAAGTTATCAGCTGCTCTGAACTTGACCTCGTCTGATTCTTTCACTGGGTTTATGTCTCATAATGGAGTGAAGGACTTATTACATGCTCTTTCTGGAGTGTGTGTGAATCCTCAGTAATTCCTGTCGTCCCCGAGCGACACGAGGGACACGAGGGACACGAGGGACACGAGGGGGACAGAGTCTGAGCGGAGACAACAAAGACAGGAGCACCGAGAAGAAGAAGAAGAGAGCAGGAAGAAGAGGGGAAAGGTTTTAAGTCGGCCTGGATTCGTCTTCCTCTCTTTGTGCCGTCAAATCTTCCGAGTGGATTATCCCAATCTGCCAGCTGCTCTTCAAAGTCAACCCCCCCCCCCCCCCCCCCCTCCACTGCTCTCCAGTCCATCTTCTTCTTCTGTCGCTTCTTAAAGCTGCACTGGTTTTATCAGCTGCTGTATAATTTAACAAAATCCTCCACAAAGACCTCAGCAGCGACTTACAGGCCGAGGACTCACAAAGAGAAACACACACAGAAGCTGCGCCGCCGCACAAATATGCAAACGACCACTTGTGTCGGATGAAATGAGAATTAAGAGCAGCGGCGGCGTCGTGCCCCTCCATTCACTCCCTGGAGGGGGGGGGGGGGGGGACGCTCTTATTTGAGTGGGGGGGCGAAGGTTTTCACTGGAGGACGAGGATGTCTCTCATGGTCGTCCTCCGAGGGACGAGTGGACGACAGCTGGAGACTGAGGGACGTCGTCAACACCGAAGGACAAAGGTTGGACTCCAGCCACTGGTCGAGCAGAACTGACTAAATCTTCCAGTTTCTACTTTCACCTTCCTTCTTCTTCAATACTAATATGATTTTTAAAAAGTAATTTCTAAAGACAGACGCTGGTCTGAAGTCTGTTGTAAATCAGAGCGGATTAAATCCTCCACAGAGTTTCAGTCTCTGGTCATAAAACCAAAAGAGTCGGAGCTTAGGTTCCGTCACAGATTACAAATGTTTTTATTCCACTCAAGGTTTATAAGTTTGGATTAAACTTAAATCAGTGATTCTCATAAGACTCAAAACTTTAAACAACTTGTTCCAAAGAGAAATTGAACCCGTTAACACACTTTATTCCCAGAGTCTCACACGTGGAGCATCGACACTGGAAAGGTCCGAGTTTCTTCTAAAGGTTTTAACTAATTCTGAGGTCGTGAAAAATAATAACTCTGAACCTGTCAGAAAATTGTAACAAAAAAAACGATAGTTTGTAAAAATGTTCTTATTGCTTGGATTCTTTTCACAGTGAATTTCTTCAGAAACTTTCTATTTAAAACCAAAAGTCAAAGATTTCAAAGATCATTATCGAATCCTTGTGACAAAGAAATGTAGCTGACGTTTGATATTTTACAGTTTAACAATAAACTTGACATTAAATAGCTATAAATAAAAAGAAAACACAAATACAGCCAAATATATATATATATGATCTTTGATTGAGAAAATAAACATATTGTTCTTACATTAAATCTGAATATAAATACACACACACATCTTTTATTCTATGATATAAAAGTTTGTTTCAGGCTCAAGTCGATATTATCAACCAAGAGATAAATACAAAGATAAAATACAAAACCGACAAAATAACTGATACAAATATATAATAGTTTTTAAAAGAAAATTGGAGAGAGATAATTTAAATATTATAAACAAAGCAGCAGCGTGAGGATTCTCAGCCTGTGTGAAGTGAAAGTCTCAGTTAGTGCAACGTGAGACTTCAATCTAAATTATTGTTTGTAGTTTGAAAGATGTTGATCAAATGAACTCTGCAGAAATATCAGATACTTTATTGACCCTTCTGATATTAGACTTTATAAATGTCTTTATCTCAAACTGATCCAGAAACACATCATTAAATGTAAATCACCTGCAGCTGCCGTTAGGAAACCACGGGCCCTCGTTCTGATCAGAGCTGGAGCTCCTCCACCCTGTGACGCCGCTGGAGACACCGAAGTGACAGAGCCCCGCCGCTAATCCGGCGTTAGCGAGGTAGTGCTTCTGCTGGCGTCTCCCAGCTGGAGTAAGTACCTGCTCACAGCTCTCAGATCAGCAGCCGAGAGCCGCGGCTTCACCACAGCTCCTCCACGACTCTCACCCTGATTACCTCCATCACACAGACGAAGCTCCAGGCTGAACGTTCGGAGCTCCGATGGTTTCACCACCAAAAGCTCCTGGAGACTTTATGTTGGGTGTTGACTTGAGGGGGGGGGGGGGGGGGGGTTCTCTGGAGGCCGGACATGTTTCCCAGGAGAAGAAGTTGAGGTGTTTGTCCTCAGCTGATTCCTGTTGCTGCTGAAATCACTGGAATCTGTGAAGTTGATTCTGAGTCTTTAAGAGTCAGAATCAGAACATTTTAAAATTCATTCCCTGATCTGGATTCAGTGATTGAACATAAACTCTGACAGGAGCTGATTCTGTGAACATTCATGGTTTCACTTCTTGGAAATTACACAAAACTTTATATTCATTCTTTCATGACATCTCTGAGGATGTAGTTTACAAAGTAGGAATTTACAGTAATGTGCAGCTCTACATGTCACATGAAGCTGGTGTGAGGTTTATTTGTAAAGATTGTAATGTATAATATTAAATGAAAGGAGAGAACATACATGTCTCACATTCATCTTCAGTGAGAACTAAACATCGAGTTAGATAATTCAAGGTTTCTCACTAACAACAGTTACACCATGTGATATTTTACTATTGAGCCTATATTGTAAGAATGGATCTTCAGTTTCACAGCTTTGCTCTCTGACAGCAGGACAAAGTAAGATCATGTTACCAGAAGTTTTATATCTTAAAGAATGTTCAGTTTGAATATGAACAGATTAGACTCAGTAGAACCCTGCTGCTGCTCTGAGGATGTATTTCAGGACCCAATGAAAGTGTCATAAAAACAGAGAGAGAAACAAATGAGTTTATGATGGAGGTTTTTAATTCATAAATGGAAACGTGTGCTCTGCAGTGCTGGACGCAGATTTCTTTCCCTCGTGTCTAATTTTACTTTATTTAATTTTTTCCACAGCGAGCTTTTAAATTTAGAAAGCTCATGTGTAACGTGGCAGCCGGGGAATCGAACCCTCACAGAGGAGAAAAAGCTTCAGATCCTTTATGAGGCGGAAACAACAGTTGATGTAGAACACGACTCCCCAACAAACCCCCCCCCCCCCCCCACAGGAGCTCCCAGGCCTTACTTAAATAAACTACTCACCATCATTCCCAGTATGCTTCTCTGGATGGAGAGGCGGTGGTTTCGGGGGGGGCCTGGGAGACCAGTTAGGGCACATAACCCAGTTCCCCTTCCCAGTTCCATTAAAACCGTCCCTCTCTCTCCCGGCTTCTCGTCCTCTGATGCTCGACCACGCTGGCTCGCTGCCTAATGGCCGCCAGGAGAGGAGACAGAAACCAAACAAAGAAGGAACACTTGAGATCCTGCTCCTCCGGGTGTCCCAGGGGCCTCTCAGGGGCCCCGGGGGGCCGGGCACAGGGCCGGAGAAACAGGAGGCTGTTGGTGATGAACAATCCTGAGGAGCAGGAAACTGTAGAGATACAGAAGAAGAAACACTTCTCTGTGTTCTGAAGGTTTAAAGTCTGGTTTTCTTCAAACAACAGAAACAAATCCAACATCATCTGATTATTTCAACCTGTTTCTAAAAATAACCAGAGAATAGTTTAATAAATAATACATTTCAATCAAGAAAAGGGAAAATATGAAAGCTCCATCCGTCTCCTTCCTTATTAATAACATTAAAGTTTTGTACCAACAATAACATGAAGCGTTTAGTTTTAACAATGCACAAATTTATAACCAGAATCACAAGACAACAACATAAAATAACAAGTAAAGTTTCAAATAATAAGAATGATTTCAGAATATGGACTCAGTCCTGTTTACAGAGGATTTTTAAAACTGTTCCCTCAGTGTTATATTAATCAGTTTACATTTTTCATAAACAGAAAATGTCTCAAGAGTTTAACTTTTCTCTCTGGACACAATTGATAAAATTAAATGTTTAATTTCTTTGTTTATGAATACTTCTTTCTGTCTTTAGGCTCCTGTATCTTTAGTTCGTAACAACAGGGATTCATTCTATTTTTAATATCTTTCTAGTCACGTGTTCCTCACGTGTTCCTCACGTGTTCCTCACGTGTACCTCACGTGTTCCTGTTTGAACGAAGTTCTGGACACACTGTAAACATTTCTCAGGAAACACACACGTACACATGAGCAACGACAGTAAACAATGACCTGGATGAAAAACAAATAATAAATATGTTTGTGTGTATTTTTCTCTCTTCCTGTCAGTGATGAACGACCTGAAGTCAGTTTCACTTCCATCCGTCTTCAGGAGGAAATCACTTCCCCACCGTGCGGGCGCGTTCGGCTCTGATTGGCCGATCAGCCGCCCGACGGGGTGTGGGCGGCGTTCAGGTGCCTGCGCCCGGCTCTGATTGGCCGATCAGCCGGCTCCGTCACAGGAGGAGACGTCTTACAGCTTCATCTGCTGGCGAGGACAAACCGGAGAGATTAATGGCACGGCAAATCATGGCTCGTGTTGCCGCAGCGACAGGCGTGTTCCCCGGGCGCCGCCTCGTTTACAAACCGTAGAATCTCCGTGGTGACGGAGCTGGAGCGGGGGGGGAGCGCATCGCTGGACCAGGACGCCTGACAGCTGCATTAGGGCCTGCCAGGGCCGCTTCCCCCCCACAGGACCCCCCCATCATCCTCCACCACCCCCACTCCCCCCCCCCCCCACACACACACACACACACACATTTACCACAGAGTATCCATGGCAACAGTATCTGCTTCACAGCAATATACACAACGACGAGTCGATTAATATATTTATATTGACAACATTTTTCTTAATTTATCATGAAAACAGTTTTCATGTGGACAAGTTTTAATGAACTTTACTTGATTTATAACGTCAGTGAACATTGAGGAGTTTCTGTCTCTAGTTTCCATTCAGTGAATTATGATAATTTTAATTCAAACAGACCAGAAAGCACCGGATGTGTTGGGGGGGGTGGATACTACAGAGTGATTGACAGCTTGTACTGTCCAATGGGTGTAGGTGGCAGGTGCAGGTGGGCGTGTCCTCAAGCTCTCAGTCAGGCTCCTCCCCCACTCCTCCAAATCTGGTTACTTCTGGTTTCCAAAAAACAAGATGGCCGCTGACCACAACATGAAGCTCGTGAACCAATGGGAGCTCAGGAGAAATCCTGCAGCGCGATTCTGTTGTTTTATCTGAAGATGTGAAATCAATGAATCTTAATTCCGTAACCTTTGACCTCAAGCACAGCTACATCCCCGAGCTACCACAGATCTGCAGGGGAAAGATCCAACATATCCCAGGATGCATTGTGCCCCAGGGACAACGCTGCTGAGGGAGGCGGGAGGCGGAGCTTGTGTGAGTGCAGCTGCTCAGTTTAATGATGCTTCAGGATGAGTTGATGACCAGTGAGGAAATCCTCCGTCACATGTTGGATCTGACTCCACTGTCTACAAAGGCCTCAGAGGGGTGTGGCCTCGTCTTCAGATGCCACGCCCACAATGTCAGGGATTTAAAATAAACGTTGTGACGCCTCCTCAGCTTCTCTCGGACGTTTGACATCTTTGAAAGTTCAGCAGCAGAAAATGATCCACGGCAATAAACTAAACACTGCTGCTAATGCAGAGCAGGCTCAAGAACAACGCTGGAATAAAGTCTTTTAATTTGCAGTTGAATCAACTTAGTCTTAAATTAGCGAGTGCTCGCCCCCCCCCCCCCCCCCGGAGGAAGAGGAGCGGCGTTCAGGAAAACAAACAAGCTGTTGGAGCGTCTGACAGCATCACAGCTCACTCCTCCCACAGTCCCTCCTCGCCGTTTCAAGTCAAACTTAAACGGCTCTGCAAGGTCGGCAGAGAAGCTCAGGGCCCAATCAGGAGGTCCCTGCGCTGAGCCTCAGGAACCACACGCCCGCCAAACCTTCGTCTTCTGTCGGCTGAGGACGAGGGGGACGGAGACACCTCAGCCGGCTAATTAAAGAAGTCCAATTAGACGCCGTCAGACGGGTCAGAGAGCTGCCGGAGAACGCCGCTCGGTGGTGGGACTCAGACCGCCGACACCTTTCTTCATCTAATCACAGCACAAACTTCTGTTCTTCTTCCTCCCTCCATTGATCCCTCCACCTTTACTCCTCCGTCACTATTTTAGAGACAAGGGAAAGTCAGCTGATTTAAATGTAGCGTGAGGAACAGGACGCCACACGGGACACGTGACCTCTGAGGTTCATCAACCTGGAACTGAACAGGACTTTGTTAAAGAGGAAAGTTCTGAACCTTCTGATGAAACATTTAAAAACAATATTTGATTAAATGAAAACTGAATAACAAATTAAAAACAGCTAAATGTACTTGTCACCTGCTACAACTGAGTAAAACCAAATTAATATCTTCACCACAGTTCATTCTCAAACTCCTTATTCTCCATCTTTTAATCACCAAGCCAGTATTTAGCAAAGTAGCTATCTGTTAGCCTGTTAGCATCAGTATGAGTCGTTTGTTGCAGTGAATTAATCGTCACGTTTAATGGCGATGTCAAAACAACACTTCCTGTCTATGACCATTGTTACATTTCATTATAACAGTAATTCATATTTACTGTTTTTACATAAGTTAATTTCCCTTGATTATAACTGAATTTTATCTAACTTCAATACAAACATCTTCATCTCACTGAGATATTTTATTCCCTGATCATAAATAATAAATAAAAACAACAACATCTTCACCGGATCAGTGGAAACAAACAAACTGCAGATTTACAGTCGTATCTGTGATTGATTTGCTGGCATTACGACTGCCGAGGCCTCTTAAGATGTATTTCTGTCGCAGGGCGGAAGCTGGAGGGAACCCCGGTCCTCCGCCCCCCCTCGCCCCCCCGCCGTCAGGAGCTGCTGGAGCGTGGCGACAGATTTGTGATTAAACAGCCACTTTGTCATGTGAGAGGACGTAATGCATCAACACAGGTGAGCGTGAAAGCCTGTTGTGGAGTTTATCATCATGACTGCTTCAAAAATTGAAATGGGTTATTTATTGGGTGCCAGTCACGTCAGGAACACACACACACACACACACACACACACACACACACTGGCAGATGTGTTTTCCTGTCTGACGGAGGCACTGTTATTATTATTATTATTATTTTCTTGACAGATCGGCCGAGCTGCAAATCTTTAGCTGCAGCCCATTAGTAATCCTCCCCCGCCGTCGCTCTGATGTTTATTATTTCCCGCCAGCAGGACGGATAATTTATGAGGGAAACCTGCTCGTGTACCTGCAGGTTGGGAACAGGATGCAGGTCAGAGCCGATATTAAAGTCATCAAAACCAAATTCACCAAAGTGATTCAGGCAGCGGCAGCGCAAACTAGAGGCGCCGCGTCAATGTCAGAGATTCATGACGGCAATTCAAATTCACCAGGAGGAGGAAGAGGAAGAGTGATGGAGGGAAGGATTGAAGGTGTTAGGGACGAGGAAGTGAGAGTGATGCAGACGAGAGGAAAGAGACGAAGAGAGGAGGGAGTCATCTTCACAGGAAGTGAGAAGGATGGAGGGAAGAAGAGTCAAGGAAGAAGGAAAGGAAATCATGGAGGACACAAAGGAAAGGTTTGAGTGACATTATGTTTAAAATGGGATGAAAAAGGAAGCAAATGATAAAGAGAAGAGGAAAGAGAAGAAAGATGAAAGATAGAATTGAAAGTTATGAAAGGAAAATAATAGAAAATGATATATAGATAATAGATCAAATAACTAGGATCTCTGAATTCCTCTTTTCAGACATTAACTCGTCACAATCACAAATAATCTGTTTCCTTCTTCTTTTAAAAATCATATTTTTGAACAAATTAGTGTTAAATGGTGCGTTAAATTAAAATTTACAATTTCCCAACAAACTTAAACTATAGCCTGCTGATTTAATTACAAAGTTTACGACGTATAATTGTTTGTTCGTGGATTTATTGGTGGAGGACTGTTAAAATCATAATTTATAATTCATACCAATGTTTTCACATTTTATTATTATATTAAAGTACAATATATTAAAACTGGCTCTCTAGATGTGTTAGATTATATTTTGAGGATCATGATAATGTGGCTGGTTAAAAATATGACTTAAACAAACAAATGATATTGTATATTGTATTATACATGTATTTTTGAAGCATAATTACAATGATAATAAAATCTGTGTGTGTGTGTGTGTGTGTGTGTGTGTGTGTGTCTGTCTGTGTGTGTGTGTGTCTCAGAGGTCTGGGGCCACTCACACATTCAGTTTGGAATCCAGGAGCCGAATCACAGACGTTTTGATTTAAAATCCAAAATGTTTAAGATTTTAATGAGAACAAGATTAATTTATTAATTATTAAAGGTTGATAATGAATTAGTGCTGATTTATTAAATAACTGCTTCCCTGAGTTTTCAGTGTCATTTGAAACTGTATTGATCACCTGGTGTTTCTGTTGAGCCTCCTTCTGATCCATCGTGGTGTTGACTCGTGTGATGTGGTGGCGGCGGTGGCGCAGGAAGTGGAAGTGGAAGTGGAAGTGGAAGTAGCGGTGGCGGCGGCGGGTCACAGGCGGCGAATGGAGAGGAAGTCGGACAGATGCAAATGAGACCCTGGTTTAAATGGGACTGTTTTCTTATTCATGGAGGATTGATGGAGTCGTGGTGCGGAGGAGATGAATGAAATATGCAGGAGCGGCCGAGTCGCCGCCGCCACCGGACCTGTGATTAATACGAGCTCTGTTGTGCGCGGGTTCGATGCCGCAGCGCCGGGCGACTCCGTGACCGACTGAAATGGATCTGATGCCGGTCGACCGCAGGGTTCAATCCACCGGCTCCACTCAGAACATCCTCATGTTCTCAAACTCAGGAGAAGCTGATGCTGAAAACACTCGTCAGCCATTTTGTTTCTTCAGAGACTGAACATAAGCAAACACATGTCAGATCTGTTGAGAAACAGTAGTTCAACTTTTCTTAATGGGATCAAATACATTTCAGAAACAGGCAAAGCAACTTATTAATGAGCTTCAGGTTCTGTTTTGTCCACTTGTTGAAGACGCCTCAGGTTCTGAGCTGTGAAACTTCCTGATGAATCTGTTCAATTAACATCAGACGCTCATAAACTGAAAGAATCATTGTTGTTAAATCTTTCTTCTCATTGAACAGTTTCATATTTTAGGGAGAAGATTTCATATTTAACTGAACAAATTCCCCAATCTTTCCTGATTTGCCAGCTGCCTTCACTCAGAGACATGTTTCCCTCTCCCCCGGGTTCTGCTCCACGCTCCTGACGTGAGGTCTTCGGTTGGACCACGAGTAGAGTTGGAAAAAAAATACTCAAATTAAAAGCTGAGCATAAAAACATCATTCAAAAGTCTATTTTAAAGATGTATGGAATACATATTTATACCTCTGGCATTGCATTAGTGTTTTTTTACAAACTTTTTCCTCATCTTATTCTACAGAACAATTCCACGTGCACTATCTCGTGTGTGGAGACATTTCACCTCAGCCAATGTAGGAGGAAAGGATGTGTACATTTATGAATACTGTGCAAAGACCTATGTTAAGAACTAAGACACTAAGATCCAGAAGCATGTAGTCAAGTGCCCAAAGTTTCCTCAGGGCTCAAATCAGCCTATATGACAAAACAAATGTTTATATTTATGTCTGTTTATGACAAGGTAAATACAGTTAGTATAAATTACCCACAAAATGTTCAGCTTATTCCCGTTAATTCCCGTATATTCCCATATATTCGGGTTAGGGTTAGGGTTAGCCCTGAGCCTGGAGACCGAGGTCTGTCTCTTCTTCTTCTGCTCATCGTCTCATCGCAGTGAAGAAGACACAGGTTGTTTCTGTTCGTGTGAAAACAGCTGAGATCAGCTGCTTCACGTCTGACTCAAAGGATCTGTTCTTCAAACTGAACCACTGTCTCATGTTTCTGCAGAAAATCATCTTCACATTTTATTTTAAAAGAAAAGTTTGGCAGCATGCTCACTGGGCTGAGGAGGAGAAGTCCACTTGTTCAGAGTCTGGTTTGTTTGTAAGATCTCCATAGAAATAACATGAGAGTGAAATATGAGAGGACAGCATGTGTGTTAATCCACATTAACTCATAACCTGGTGAAGTGTATTTTATAGAAAACTTTATGAATGTTTGAACGCAGGAGAAAACTCTGTAGAACCTGGTTCTGTCATCGTTTGACTTTCAGCTCCCAGACGTCCGGCCGCAGCTAAAGGTCGAATCTGTGCTTCCTGTTCAGATCTGACCCTGAATCAGAGAGTTGTGGGAGATGAGGTGTGTTTCCTGTTGGATTAAACGCACGTGTGTGAGATAGCAGCTGATGCCATCGCTGGCGTCAATCTGCAGGTGGAAGAAACCACAGATAAGCAGAGTGAGATAAGCTGCGGCTCCTTGAAGTGGTTTATTCATTTCAGAGCTGGTTGTATCTGATCCTATCGCTGAGGACCCATTTCCACGCAGGCCGGGTTTCAGACATGAGTTCAAGGCGGCGAGCGGCCTCACTTAGCCCGATCACATCAGGTGAGTGATCCCACAGGAGGGCGAGGGGAAACTCAATGAGCTGCTCCACCAAACATCTCCAGGTCTCACCATGAAACCCTCTCCGGCTCCAGATCCTCCATCAGCAGGAAGACTCTGACGAGGAGTGGAAACAATCAGGAGCTTTAACAAGCTGCTAACACCAGGGTTTAAAAAATACAGATCTGACATCGATCTGCTGGTTGATGTTAGCTTAGCATCTTCACTAGCATCAGCCACTGGCTTCATGCTAAAGTCCCAGAGCAACATGTTGTTCAGTAAACACAACAGGTGAGTTTATAACATCTGGATCATATCATGTCTAGTAGGTTTTAAAAAGCTGCATCACCTCCTGATCAGCAAACATCCGCTCGTCCTCACACTTCATCAATCCTCTCTCTCTCTCTCTCTCTCTCTCTCTCTCTCTCTCTCTCTCTCTCTCTCTCTCTCTCTCTCTCTCTCTTACAGGAATGAAAGATGCTTCTCTCTATCTCTATAACATCTTCATATGTCCTCAGCCAGTGTGTGTGTGTGTGTGTGTGTGTGTGTGTGTGTGTGTGTGCAGGTGGAATCACGTCTGGAGTGTTGCTCTGTGTTTATGTTTGTGAATCTATTGTGTGAATTAACAGGTTTATTGTTCATGGCAGCCCGTGTGGAGGAAGCAGTGATTATCACAGCAGGAGTCTTTTCAGCTTCCTGCCTGTTTTTCTGTTCAGAAGCAAACGTCTCAGTGTTAAAACTTCTCTGTTCATTTGAAGGAAAGATGTGAAACAATCCATGTAAACTGTTTCCTGAAGATGTTTCTGGATAAATCAGGTTTATATTATTTCACTCGTGAGCAAAATAACTATTAAAATCTTTATTTTAATAACTTTTAAAAAACACCTGTTATTCCCACCAAGATACTGACACTTGATTCTGGAGTCTGGACTGAGGAGGTGGAAAGTTTCACGTGTTCTTCAGACCAGTCATCTAACCTGAGACCAGAGAGGACACCTCCTGGGACGTCCTCCAGGACGAGGGGACGTCTCTACTTCACTGAACCTGCAGCCTCTGTGGACAGACCCTGGATCAGCTGCAGAAAGTGTCTGGATGAGGATATGGATGTTTTCCACTCGAGCAGCAGCTTGTGTCTCCTCAGTCTTTGCGTGTCGGGTCGTTAGAGAAGCGGAGCCTGTTCCTCAGCTCGTGATGTAATCCTGTGAAAGTGGGAGACGAGCTGGGAGGCGCTGATTTGCATGTGGGAGAATCCTGGAGCTGCGTTTCCTCTCTGCTGCTGTGGAGAGATCAAAGCCCACGTCACTGTGGTGCCCGTATCAGCTGATCTGAGGCGACCGCGAGGCTTCTCACAGAGAAAGAGTTTCATGTTCACGAGTTCATCAAAGCAGAGGGGACATCACAGCCGAGCTAATTACGGCCCCTGCGACACAAAACACTGCAATTAACCTTATTGGATTTTTCCCGCGGTTTCATGTTTGACAGGAGTAACAGAGGCTGTCGAGCTTCCTCATCACGCTCACACATGTTGTGTCTTCTGCTGCTTCGGGCTCCTGACGCACAATCTGCATGAGAACAAACAAACAAACAACCTCTTCCTTCACAGGCTTCTCCGGTGTGAGGAGGTTCTTCCACATCTGAGAGTCTAAGAGGAAACTGAAGGAAACACATCACAATCATAAGAAACTGATTTAACAAGTGGATCATCTCAGGAGATTATCTGGAGTTTAGAGCAGGTCTGGAAGCAGCTTCAATTAAAAAGGTTCAAATTAATGAATTAATATGATAATTAAAGTTAAATGAGGATTTTAAAAGGTCAGCGTTGAGTTTGTCTTCATGTTTTTTTAAGACAGGGAAATAATCTTGAATGAATTCACGACTTCATCTCCTTTACAGACTGAATATCATCTGATATGAACTGGATTTTATTTTGTGTTTCTTTCACATGATCTCATAGATTCTTGTTTACACATAACGTTAATTCAGTGACTGAGCTTTTATCCACATTGTTCATGAAGATGAATGTGAGCGGGGGGGAATGTGGCCTCGCTCTGTGAGCAGCAGCCGGTCGGATGTGAAGGACGTGCAACTGCAGAAAGAAAGAACCATTTAGAGCTTTGCACAGTGGGGGGGGGGGGGGGGCCTTGACCGTGTTGTGATCACTGAGCTGCTGCTGCTCGCTGCTCACACATGAACGGAGTAAAAGCAGCTCAGCAGAAAGAAAAGACCTCAGCGCTGGAACATCTCACTTCAGTTCAATTCAAAGCTTCAGACATTTTTCAGCTGCTCCGGAAAAAACTGTCCAATCATCTCTCTCTCATCGGCTGAACAGAGAAAGCTTGTGTTGTATTGTCATAAGTTAATAATGGGAGCTCGACTCCTCTCTGGGTTCAGCTCAGTTTGGAAGTCAGACTCTGATTCCATCAAGATCCTCATCCACATGAGGTTCACTGGAAGTCCTCCTGAAGTGTTGAGACGAACAGACGAAGCAGATGAAGACAAAGTGTTGAAGTTTGAATTTGGACCTGGAGCCGGATCCAAACAGTTACAAGTCAAAGTCAGAATTATACTGCAAAAATAAAAATGCATTAGTACAAATGTTCTTCTGTCTTTAACAACACAAAAGTCTCACAATGGAAACACAACCACAGACACATCAGGTGCTTCCTGTGGTCCAGTGAGGCGTCGGCTGTGGGAACCTGGACCAACCAGTGGCTCCTTCTATCTGACCTCAGACGGGGGTCACATGTGAACAGGAAGTAACTCTCTCACCTCTGTTGTGCTTCTGTCTGGTGGATCTCTTGTTCTGGTTCTTTACCCGTCGTGTTTTCCTCTCCCCCCCCCCCCCCCCCCCCCACCTGAGTGCACTGTCCTGTATTTAGCACTCGGTGTCGGACATGGACACCGGGATGTCCCGTCTCACCCGTCGTTGGCCGGACTCGACAGCGATGGCGTTTAATTCCCTGCTCCGTCTCCCTCGTCCCTGTCCACCCCCCCCCCCCCCCCCCGGGCGCACTGAGAGGAGACAGCGAACCGAGACCCAGATTTAATTAGTTTCTTCTTCTTGTGCGAACCCGGCGCCGCCACTGTCAGGTTCCCCCCGAGCAGGAAGGTTGTTGTTGTCAGGCAGCCCGGTTCAGCCGCGGAGGCCACTGATCCACCGCAGCGTGATCACACATCCCCCCCATTAATTAAAGTTCCATGTGAGTGTCTGCAGGGAGTCGCCGCTCCGCACCGAGCTCCCGTCCAGATGCTTCCTGGTTCCGAGCCTCGGTGGACGGCTCGTCTGTTTCCCTCCGACACACACACACACGTCGGAGGATCCAGATAAATCAACTTCCTCCTAATCGTTGGAAATTAAACAAAGAAACTTGAGATCACGTCTGAAACTCCGGGAGATGATGTCATCAAACTGAAGACAATCATATTTGCATCAAACACATTTATATTGAATATTATACATTTAGATTCCACTTCAGTTGTTTTAGTTGAGTTTAAACTCATTACAATTCAGAGCAGGTCTAAAAACAGAATGAAACAATGTGTATTAATTGTATTATTTATATTATTTCATTATTATTAAAAGTGTAAAAGTGTAAAACTGATTTATGATAACAAAATCTTTATCTCATGGCTTTTAAAGCTGAAGCCAAAGCATCTGGATCGCCCCCTGGTGGCCGGAGGCAGCATCGGCTATAAACCCCTCCTCCATGTTAGCAGATGGGACATGGAGTTAAATCAATGTTTGTAAAGATGTTTCTGTCATTTCATTGTTTCTGATCAGTTTGGTTTGAATCAGTTAATCAAGTTATTAATCTGGTAATGATTGTTCTTTAATATTCAGCTGGTTCATTTACATGGAGGAGGATTCATGTGTAAAACCTGCTGTTGATTGTTTTGATATAAATCTGATAAAGAGACAGATTCATGTAAACTCTGTGATTCTCCCTGTCATCAGTTCACTGGTGGACACATGACTCTGCAGAAACCAGTTCACCGTGTCCAGACCAGAACCATCTCCTGGCTCTTCTCCCCGGACTCGAGC
Source organism: Pleuronectes platessa (assembly GCF_947347685.1). Taxonomy (NCBI): domain Eukaryota; kingdom Metazoa; phylum Chordata; class Actinopteri; order Pleuronectiformes; family Pleuronectidae; genus Pleuronectes; species Pleuronectes platessa. Next base: position 28,862,115 of record NC_070633.1, read on the forward strand.
CGCCGGGACGCTCTGTGGTTCGGTGTCACCTGACCTCACTCCTGGTTTCCACCGGACCGTGCTTCTGACCTGTGGCAGTAAAATGTGATGTGTTGTTAACAGAGAGAAAATCACACTGAACCTCATCATCCTCTTACGGCCGCCATTCATCACCGGCTGCTCGTGAACCTTTTACTGCCGACGTCCAGGAGAGAAGACCCCCCCCCCCCGCTGTCCATGTCGTAAAGCTGTTAGACCCCAGAGAGTGTGTGTGTGTGTGTGTGTGTGTGTGAGTGATGGGATAATGGAGCACAAAGCTTATTTTCTAACAGCCATATAACTCTCCATACTTTTCATTGCTCTTCTATCAAAGGTAAATTAAAAGACTATTTGTTGAGGACTATTATGTTTGGACGTCGTGTATCTGAAATTCACGAGAGCTTCCATCAGAGGAAACTTCCTGGAATCATCATCAAGCATCAGATCAAACTGGAAAATAGATCAAATGGTTTTCAGATTGAAAACAGTGGAAGAGAAACGGATTGAACTGAAAGTCACGTTGATATTAGAAGAACAGTTTTAATCACCTCATGATTCATCAGATTCATTTCAGGTTCAGGATCGTGATCGGGACAAACTCATGAAATAAAAAATCATTCAAATTAAAACAGAAACAACCAGATTAAAATCATCCAACTGGAAAAGGGACGTTTGGAAAATGATGGTTGAGACTAAACTGACAAAGTTATAAACAAAGTCAAGATTGATTGAACAGGTAGAAATCAAAGAGATCACTTTGATTTAACTCCACAGCTGAGGCTGTTAACCTGTTGACTGGTTAAACACTAATGTGTCATTCAGTCTCAACCACGTTAGCTTCATTACACTGCAGGGAAACAGACCTCGTGTCAGCTTCTATGCAGCTTGGTTCTATAAGGTGAGTGAGTGAATAGAGACCTAATTTCCTCAGATAACTAATTATTCTATTGTTCATTAAAAGAAGATATTTTTATGATTTTTAATCTTCTTCTAAGTCGTAATCGTACGTTAATCTCATTTTGAAGTTAGATCACGAGTTCTTTAACTTTTCCCAGAATCCTCGGGCCTCTCCATCATGATCCACGTTGCAGCTGCAGCTCTTCCTCAGCCGCACCTTGGCTGAGGTTTTCCATGCGAGGACGTTAGAGCTCATCAGGACGTGTCGAGGAGATGAAGGAGGAGAGGAAGGAGGAGATGAAGGAGGAGATGAAGGAGGAGATGAAGGAGGAGATGAAGGAGGAGAGGAAGGAGGAGATGAAGACCGAGCCACAGTTGCCATCTGACGCCCGGCGGCCGCGAGGAAACAAATATCTGTGAGCCTCCTGCAGCCGCTCGCTGTAAATCAGCATGTGGCGGAAACATATTTCCTCCTCTCTGCACAGCCGATGGCGGCCTGCGAGGGGGGGGGGGGGGGGGGGAGCTGTAATGTACGAGTGTTTGTGCGACGAAGGTTCGAAAACAACTCCAAACTGTCAAATGACCCGAATCCGTAAGAAGAATGAAAACAAACGAGGAGGTAAATAACCTGGAAATGTGAAATCCTGGGCTCATAGATCTTCAGCAGAGAGAGAGACGCTGCTCAGGTGAGACGTCCCACAGAGGACACGCATGAGAAATCACCCCCCACAGGGAGGACGGGGGGGGGCGTAGAGAGAGGAGGAGGAGGGGCAGGAGGAGGAGGAGGATGAAGAGGACGAGGAGGAGGAGGACGAGGAGGACGAGAAGCAGGAGGAGGACGAGGAGGACGGCGGGGGGGGAGGACGAGGAGGACGAGGAGGACGAGGAGGACGAGGACGAGGAGGACGAGGAGGACGAGGAGGACAAGGACGAGGAGGACGAGAAGCAGGAGGAGGACGAGGAGGACGAGGACGAGGAGGACGAGGAGGACGGGGAGGAGGGGGAGGACGAGGAGGACGAGGAGGACGGGGAGGACGGGGAGGACGAGGAGGACGGGGAGGAGGACGAAGAGGACGAGGAGGGGGAGGACGGGGAGGAGGGGGAGGACGAGGAGGACGAGGAGGACGAGGAGGACGGGGAGGAGGACGAAGAGGACGAGGAGGGGGAGGACGAGGAGGACGAGGACGAGGAGGACGAGGAGGACGAGGAGGACGAGAAGCAGGAGGAGGACGAGGAGGACGAGGAGGACGAGGAGGACGGGGAGGAGGGGGAGGAGGGGGAAGAGGGGGAGGAGGGGGAGGAGGAGGAGCCAGAGGACGAGGACGATGAGGACGAGAAGCAGGAGGAGGAGTAGGTGAAGCAGGAGTGGGAGGAGGAGGACGAGGAGGAGAAGCAGGAGTGGGAGGAGGAGGACGAGGAGGAGAAGCAGGAGGGGGAGGAGGAGGAGAAGGAGGAAGGTTCGTCCATTTCATCACAAAGAAGTTTGTGAATTATGTGAATGATTTCTAATATTAATATAAAGCTTCTTTAGGGAAATCTCATATTCAGATAAAACATGTTTTTAGGAAGGTATCTGGTTTTTAATTCAACAGGCTTAAAGTTTATGAATCCAAAATGTCTCCTTATGGTGAAACTGCTCCAACTTTCTCTGTGGGATAAAACCTCATGTTCTTACTTCTAATATATTTATGGGAGAAAACTGAATCTTTCATTTTCACAAAGTTGGTCAGAAATAGATTTTTTTAAATCTTATAAAATAGATTATTCAAAGGTTCAAACCGTAACTTTTCCACATTGAAGTCATCAGACAGTTTTATATCTGTAGCTGGTCTTACATTTTGATTTCAAATCTTAATAAATCTAATAAAATGCCAAAGAAAAGATTATAAAACATGTGAATCGGTCACATGACGAGTTACAGACCTTCTAGAGTTAAAGCTGTGTCTCCATGTTGTTGATCAGCTTCTGGATTTCCTGGGTCTTGATTCTTTTCCTGATGATGGCCTCACTGGTTCCCAGTGAAGAGGTGACCTGTGCTGAGTCGGCTGCTTCATTAACTCAAATCATTTACACCAGATCTGTGAATCTGCTTCCTGCTGCCGGTTGAAGAGCATCAGAGAGCGAGTCCACGTCTCACTGCCCACCACACTCAGCACAGCATTTATTTTGAAAGGGTTGAAGCTGCCGGAGGAAGAGCCATCGTTCACTCGGAGGTGATGAAGACGAGGAAGGAAATTAAAACGCAGAGCGAAGAGTGAATCTGAGCGTTTCACTTGATTCCTCTGTCGGCTCCTCGCTGCTCTGACAGCTGATGTCACTGGAGGAAGAATCGCTCTCGTCTCTGTGACGTGAAGACATCACAGGCTTCTGTGTGTGTGTCTGTGTGTGTGTGTGTGTGTGTATGTGTGTGTGTGTGTGTGTTTCCCTCGTCTGGATCTAAGTGGAACCATTAAAAAGATCCAGAATGATTTATTCTCTGCTCCTGAAAACACTGAACCGATGGATGTGTTGACGTGTGTTGATAGAAGTGTTCGTAGATTGTGGGTCCAGAAAGTGAAGCCGACTCGTCTGACCAGCAGGGGGCGACTCCACTGGTAGTTTCTATAGAAAGTGAACATTCAGGAGTTTCTGTCTCTACACTGATAAAAATTTCCTGCCTGATCTACTTAAAAAAATCGAGGCAACTTTTTGCATCAGAATATTAGTTAGTTCAAGCAAGATTGGGCTATGTATGAACTACTTAAGTTTTTCTAGACAAGATCTAAAGTTTCCAAGTAAAGTCAATTTAATTTTCCCAAGTAAAATCACCTAAACTTTGCAAGTAAAGTTAACTTAAATTTACTTTCATAATTAAGTTGACTTTACTCAACAAATTGCATTACTTTACTAGCAAAATTTTGCTGACTTAACTTGAAAACTGACGTTATTCAACTAGAAAGTTTAAGCTGACTTTACTGGCAAAATGTGCTTCATACATACAAATAATTAAGTACTTCATACAAAGACCAGTCTTGCTTGTTGTACATAGTAATCTGATGCAAAAAGTTGCCTCAATTGTTCTAAGTAGATCAAACACTATTTTTCAGTTAAATATAATGGACATCAATTTGTCACTTTTCAGCCTTATTTTTAAAAGCTGACATTTTGGTCATGAAATAATCAAAACTAACAGCGTTCAATATCTGCCCTTCAGATTTTTGACCTATTGTGTATATGTCAATATTGTGATAACAACATGATGGTGCTAAAGGAGAATTCATAGTCATCAAAATTGACAGGGTTTATTGGCTCTGTCATTAACTCCAAATCACATATCTCTGAACAATACCCACATCAGGTATAAACATTTATTTAAAGCACTTCACAAGGTGAAATACATTTTGAAATGCAACTTAATCCTTAAGTCTCTCACTCCGAAACAATTGGTGCTTAAAACAACACGATACACATATGAAATTATCATCTGACAGGGCTGAACAATTTGTTAGTCGTCTAACATTTACAATAAAATTAGCTTTGTATCAGTTTAGAAATCCAAATTGTTCATCACGATATCCCAAAATAACCAAATTATGAAAAATAGAATTCCCCTTAAAAATTATAAATGATAATTGTAATGATCGTCCAGCCCTGGGTGACAGCCATTTGCTTTAGCTGACTGTACAATTTAAAGTGCAAGGAACTATTGTAAAGCATACAGCAACACAAATATAAATGTAGTCGTTTACATTTTCAGTATACCTGAGAAAGTGCATTAGAAGAGCCTGAGAAAGTGCTGTGTAAAACCCAAAACTAAAGAACTAGCCGAGAGGAAGCTCACTCAACTCTCTTCCTTTTATGATGTCTGTATGGCTTTTAAACACGTAAACTGACCTTGAAACAGTAAAACCTGCTGAACTTGAAAAGAGGAAGGTCACTCAAACTATTGGCCTATGACGTCATTTTGACTTTTAGGCATGCAACATGACCTTGAGATCATGAACCTTTGAGGACATTTTGAGGTTTACATCCTCCAGCTCTAGAAAGATCTTCTGAAAAACCTCAAAGGTATATTTCAGTTTCTTAGGATAGCTTAGTTCCAAGGCATACGTAAGTCCGATCAGGAAGGCACAAGCATGTGCAACATCAGAAATACCGAAAAGCACCTCTTCTCCCTCGATGGCTATTCCTATCTGGTTGTCGAGACCTTCATCCTTGGCTTTGCTGACCATAAAGATGTTCAGTACCATTGTACTGATGGCCTCTTGGAAAGCTGCAGCATCGTCATTGTCAAAAATCTGTAAAATATACCATAAAGACAGGTGTCAGTAAATTTACTTTAAAGCTTTAATAGCTTTTTTAAAGCACTTTAATTTTAAACGGATAGTTCACAGAAAATGAAAAAATCACTCATCAACTCACCACTGGCTGAGTCTAGGGTTAGGGTAGTGGCAGGCAGACACTTGGGTGACGCCACACAAGCAGTATGGAGGCATTTAGTTTTTTTTAAAATGGTGTTTTATTTTAACAAAGGAGGTCACAATTGCCTTCAATGTATTGTATTCGGCTGCAACACAGTTTACTCCTAAGTCTCTTGAAGTGTATTGTGGACTCAAACACTTCACCCTACCATCCATCGGCATAGTGGAGAAGTAGATAATTAGGGAATACAATTTTTTTTCTATCCCTTTTATGTAAATCCAATGATTAACAAAAGCATTGTTTGAAAGCAAAAACAGTGTTGTAATCACGTCTGAGTTGTTTTACATTGAGGACATAAGGAGACAAAAAAGTTCAAGGAAATGCCACTGATTGAATATTCTGTTTAGTATATAACCACTAATTCCACCTTAAGTTAAATTTACACTGTTGTTACTCATTTAGCTCTACAGAAGTTACAATTACACTTCACTTGTTTGGTTTATTTCTGTTGACAAAGACGCTAATTAATTGAATTGGGAAGGGGGTCCAAACTGACCCACTTTTCATTAACTACATTTTAATCGTGAAAAAAGTAGAACTTGAGGTTTTACCATTGAGAAGCAAAATTGTAAGACCCATCATTGGATAAATCATCTTTGCATTTAATTAAGCACTGCAGCAATGCAAAAAAAGTAAGAATTTGAGGAAAGACTAACTTTGCCAAAACATTTAAAGTTTGCATGCCTGAAACAGATCTCTATTATGCATGTTTAAAATCTTCTTGTTTTGTAAGGTTAATTTTAAATGCCATTTACTTTGCATAGTGGAGGTTACTCCAGCTGTATTATAGTACATTTAACTATACTGTGCATATTAATTTTCCAAAATTGTGCCTTGTTTAGAACCTGAAAATGTGATGAATACTTCAGTAGAAATATATACACAAGGCAGATGTATTTTATCTTTACCTGGTAGACTTTGATAAATCCCTCCGGCTTCTCTCCAAGGTAGAGAATGAGGCCTCTGACCACCGCTTCTCTCCTAGATTCAATGCTGTTGTCCTACAAAAATATTAAATATTAAATTATGTAGAATCAGAATGCTACTACACAAAGCTAACTGCTATACTATTATAAGTACGTGCCTTATTTAACATGTCAAGGGTCTCATCCAGTTTCCTCCCGACAGCTCCTCCCTTCCTCCTGAACAAGCTCAACAGCTGGGGTGTATATTGATCCAACTTCCCTAGGAATGTGGACTGGAGTGGCTTCAAAGTGATCCTCCGGAATTCCTCCTCGACCTGAGAGAGACCAAGACAAAGATTGAGATACAAGCCGATAATGATTAATTCCATATAGAGAAATTACATTTTTAACTTTGCTAACAACATCCTGTAATAGAGAGGACACGATTAAAATATTCAACATACCTGGGAAAGCGCAAACAGGGCAGGCCATCGAGCCCTGAAGTCAATCACCGGTGGTTTATTGAGAATTACATCGGTTCGACGCAGTGAAAAGGTTGTTGCCATCTTATCATTGATCACGCTGTCGTTGTCCCTCTTCTTGAACTCGTAAAGAAGCTCCACTCGCACCTGTTCAAGGCTTTCCAAACTTTCGCCTTGAGGAGGAGGTGGGAGGTAATTCACCTCCGATTTCTTTGCCTTTTTCACATTTTTTGCTGGAGTGCTATCTGCAGCCGATTTTCTCTTCAGAGTATTAACCTGTAACTCTGGTAGTCCAAGGTGTTTGACCTTCGCTCTGTAATTCCCCATCTTGTACTTAAGGCTGTTGTGCCAGCCGTACAAACCATTAAATGAAACTGGGTCCTTCAAACAAGGGTGCTTCATAATTAGGGCCACTGCTACCTGCTCTCTTTGTGCTTGTGAAGGATACGCAGTGTAGAAAAAAATACTCTCTGCTAATTTCTCCAGAATGTCCGATTTTACTGAAGGATTATTAAGAAGGGTTCCATCCTTTTGGTAAACTTCATTTGCAGCTTGTAAAACAAGCTCGGTGTCAAAGGCGAAGGTAGGTACCTCAAATTGAGCTGGCCATGACACAGTACGAAGGGAGGAGGTGCTCCTTGGAGAAGAGAGAATGATGGTATCACTGGATGCAGTGGAACCAACATCTTCTGATAAGTCTGCACCACTGCTATCAAAGCTCTCCAGGATCACTGGCTCAGCAGGAACCACCTTGATGGTGTCTTTGTCCTTTATGTCGCATGTTTTAAGGAGAGTAAAAAACTGACCATAAAATTCCTGGTCCTGGAACTGCAAACTAAAATCTTCCTCGATTGCAAATGTCTCTTGAACGATATTCTTCAAATCCTCCACAGTCTCTGGGATTCCTGAGGGCAAAGGAAGCTTCCTTATTTGTTCTCGGAGTATGACTCGGAGTTTGGCAGACATGTTGATGATTCTGTAGTTGAAGAAAAAGACATAAGAAACATTAGAACCTGTGGCAGCATTCAGTTGTCATAAAGACTAAAAAAGTTGTTTAGTTTGTCCAGTTTGGATGACTGTAAAAAGCATGGCGGACTCTGTAGAGAGGACCCACTACTGATGTTAATATAAAGTATTTAAACATAAAGCGCCCATTTTAGGGCAAAGAAAACTCAAATGCATACAATTTAGATGAAGCACACTAGTGAAAACATCACTAGGATTAGGATTTGTATACAGTTTCTACCAATAGATCCCTTTCACCTAAATCTTACACACTGGACCTTTTAACAATTTAGAGCAATGTGTTAAGAGCATGAGGTATTCTCAGTTAAGTAGATAATGTCCTTTGCAGTTTCATAGGTACATATTGGACAACAATTTAACAATTTAAAAACCTGCTAATGTATAGTGTATACAACTACCTAATCTTGCAGGAGAATGTGATGCTTCAAGGTGACAAATCGCTTTTGCTGAACAGTATATGCGACAAGAGGGTAAGAGTCAGGCTCGCCATGGACAATGAGGATTAGACTCAGTTCAACAAAGTCTGGAAGCCCTCCAGTGGATCCATAGGCCAAGATCATTCCCACTGAGTAACTGGTGCCATGGCAAATCACTGTATTGGCCACATGAACACATGTCTCTCCAGGAAACTCTCTTTGCACCGCATCCTGTATGTTTTCCTTCAGGACATCCACAGGCACTGTGGACAGATTTGAGACATTGAGGGCAGGTTTGAGGATGTCTCTGCCATGCATATGGTAAGCCAGCATGAACTGATGCTTAACCGCCAGAGTCAATAAAATGTTGCGAAAACACCTGGTATGTCGAACGACTCGCTTAAAGAAGCTATGTTTCGCTTCAAAGCGCATCGTCCACAGAGCTACAAGCGGTCCAAAAGCCTTGATTAGTTGTGGATAATGTTCAAGGAAATGGTGCTTTGGCAGAAGTTTTGCCTCTGGGAAAACCTGCATGTATCTATGCCTGTGCTCTGATATCTTGGTGTCAAGGTATCTGATTGTGTCATCGGTGTGAACTGGAGAAACCACTAGTTCAACAATGTCTTTTAGATCCATTAGAAGATGCCATGCTGGTTCACTCTCTGGCACTGTGAAACCAATGATAAGAGGGAGCAGGCGCAACAAACACCAATTTTCATGGGCGTTTCCACCGACGCTGTTTTGGGTGGCAAAGTTCAGTGGCACAGGCTGTGGGCTGTCAGCTTTGTCAGTCCACCTGTAGCTGAACTGTCTGATTAGGTCATTGAGTTGAAATACAGTAAAGTATTTTTTCTTTATCAGAACCTTAAGGCACAGAGCCAACTCCAGACGTACTATTCCCTCGAAAAGGTCGTGGAGCAAGTCTGGTGGATACCCTGACAAAACGTTAAAATATCTTAATGTATTGGTCAAGGCACACTGCCTTTTCACACCAAAGCAGTGAGTGAGAGTGGGACTTTCTAAAGCAGTTTGTACATGAAGAGAATGTTCCTGCTTCGTTCTTCCTCGGAAGGATCCAGTTCTTACTTCTTTTTTCTGAAACTCAGACAGCTCTCCCAAACAAAACCTACAAACATGAGATCCAGAAAAGCTTTCTAAAAAGCCACTGATTGAATGGGCACCTAAATTGTCCGCTACTACACAAACTATTGTGCCTTTGATTTTCTTTCCAAACATAGGAATAAAGAGCCCTTCCTCTTCCAACTGGACAAGGTCTTTTAAAAGTGGTTCAAGCACTGCCTCATAACCAAACTTCTTTACGTCAACTGCCTTGCAAAGCATAGCTAGATAAATTGACTTCAATGTAGCACGAAACTGTGGTGGAATATTTGCCAATACCCAGTACACTGCAGTGATTGTGTTTTTTTCGGGATGTCCCCAGAGGATTGCAAACCTCAAAATCGTCAATGTAGAGAATGAGAGGAAGAGTTATGTCTTCAGTTGAAAGAAGTGCATTTTCTTTAAAATGTGTTCCGTCACGAAATGACTTGTAACATCCATCGAGAGTAGTATATGAAGAGTTGAAAGCTTTCTCCTGTATGTCTTTCACACTTAAAATCTGTGACAATGACTGAAGAATGGGAATGTATTGTAATGTTTGACCTTCCTTTTGGTCCAGAATGTATTCGACAGGCTCTACCACGTGAAATTTCTTCTTAAAAAACTCATGCCTTTTGTAAGAGGTGGCAAGAGGACCGTCAGCTCTTAAAGCTGTGCCAATAGGGTTTGTCTCACACAACTGTTTGACTAAATCGGAGATGGCAGAGTCATTAAGCACCCCCTCATGTTTCCTTAAACATGAATTTACAGTTTTTGTTATATCAGAAACTGACACCGAAGAAGATATAAACTGGAGCTCTGCTACTACTTCACTAATGCAATTGCTTGGCACATTATAAATGCTCTCTAACTTTAATAAAAGGTGGCCTAGCTTCAGTTCAATTTCTTCTTCTTTCAATTCTTCCTCTCCTGAACAGTCATATTCTGCTGAACCCTCAGCCTCAGAACATTGTGCTACAGCAATATCATCTGTAATATTTGACTGGTCTACATACTCATGTACGATTTCAACCCGGAAGTCACTTGAAGAATGTGATGCGTGTTGTCGGGATCTGTGTGATGCAAATGTTCCATACACATTTGTGTAAAAATCACACTCCCTGAAGACACAGTGCACAGTTTCACTTTTCCTAAGATGAAATCCAAGATGTTGGAAGTAATCCTTCTCAGAGGAGGCACAATAACTGCAAAGTTCACAACTAAAACAATTCACTTCTGGTGTGGATTTGTTAGTTGGATGTCTCTTTGACAAATGTGACTTGAGGGCATTCCAGGTTTTGAAAGAGCAAGGGCAATCAGGATACAAACAGGGAAGAAACTCTCTGTGGATGTGCCTAAACCTATAGTGCTTCAAAAGTTCATTTGTTTCAGGGCAAACAAAAGTACAGATCTTGCAAATCCATCCCATTAGGACTGAAACCCAGGGGCTAGATCCAAGTACATCCAGACCCCGAAGGAGAAGCAAAGTGAGTGGTCTCTGGGGAAGGTTAGGGTGGGACTCTGCAGGAGATTCTTGATGTAGGCATTGTTAGGGCAGGGAGCTTGGCTTCCATTAAACGTTGTTCACCTCTCCATTTCTTGGTCCGTCTGTCCATCGACAAAAGTAAAAATAAAAATAAACATAAGACAATAATTTTGCTGCTCAGTCATTTAAAAATAGACTGCAATTTTCCTAGCTGATTCAGATTTCCGTTTATCTCTTTTTTAGTCTGACCTGCCAATTAATTTTTCTTTCAGGAACTACAACAGACAGCACACACACATTTGTTGAACTTTTCTGTTTATGGAAACATTTTACTGTGTGATCAATAGTAAGAATATTGAATGGCATTACTTTTACATTGTATTTATAATATACCTCACTTAAAGAAAGCCCTTTGCGATTATAGTATGATTTACGATATACGATTTTGGCCTGATGATTCTCATTTCATTTAAAAAGTTGTGCATGCATGGCTCAGGACTGGCATAGGATGCAAACAGTTTGTTTTGTTTGATTTGTAATTTTTGTTTAAAAATCATTACTTTTGCTTGGAATGCTTTAGAAAGATGACGCTACTTTATGAAACACAGACTGGATCATCAAGATGGTTACTGATCAAGCAAGTCATACATTAAGTCAAACAACCAAAATTATGTTTTATTGTCATAAAACATAATTTTGTTTATGTTGATTCTACTGAAGGGAGATAAATTTAATGAAAACATAAATCATGTTTAAAATGTGTCACCGGTCTGTAAGTAGACTTGGCTCCTACAGCTTCAATGATTAATCAGTTAATAGATTACTTTTCCACCATTAAATTAATTGCCAAGTATTTTGATTATTCATTCATAATTTTTAAGCATTTTTTATGAAAGCATAATCAAATACTCAGATCTCACAATCTCAATTGTGAATGTTATGATTTCTTTACTCCACTGTGAGAGTAAAGACATTTTAGGATATCACCTTGGGCATTGGGAAAAAACTAATTAACATGTTTCATAATTTTATGGATTGATTAATCAATAATGAAATCAACAATGAAAATAATAGTTGCTGACAAATGGGTATCTTGTACAGCCTTGCTGAGTCACAATAGAGTAGTTTTATTTTATTAAAAAGGATTTGGTTATTTAAATTAACACAATCGTAATTTCAAGCATTTTCATTGAATTCCAGCATCTGTGAGACCGTTTGTGTGACGATGGTGGATGGGTCAGAATAATTTGCTGTAGAAAAGATCAAGATCACAGAGACCAGTCCTCTTTGTGGACCGTTCCTCTCTGCTGCATACTGTGCAGCAGACATACAGAGGGTGTGTGTGTGTGTGTGTGTGTGTGTGTGTGTGTGTGTGGAGGGGGGCTGCTCTTTCACGCAGAAGCTGAGTTTACCTTAGATTGACTCATTTTAAGATTATGTCAAACCAAGAAAAACGATAGCTTTCATGTAAGCTTGTAAAAAAATCGTTTTGCTCCGTGGCAGTGAAACTTCAACTCACTTGTTCTCCGGCGCAGCTTCTCTTCGTGTCGCGGTCTACACAGACTGTATAGTCTACAAAGACAGACCGAGAGAGATAGAGACAGGGAGAGAGCGAGCGGGCCAGGGAGACAGAGACAAAGAGAGGGAGAGAGAGCGCGCGCGCACGAGAGATGCACGTGTCACATGCGTGTGCAGCAGGCAAAAAATAAACTATCCATATCGGACCTTTTTGATGCCATTTGCAACGTCAGACCTATGTTAAAACATGGCGCTGACAAGAGCAGCTCGCCTGCGGAGCCGTGGCTCAACCGAAGCCGGTGTGAATAACTGACAACCGCGACACGAAGCCGTTTGCAGATCAAACGCAGACAGTGCGGCCCCGGGGTAAAGAAAACGCTGCGGCACCATGAAAACCCTATTAGTGTCGCTAAAAATGTTCTTTAAATATACTTTGTGTAAAGCCACTTACTAATATTATCGTCATAAAAACCCTCTTACATTATTTTTATTTCTTTAACAATGTGAAAACCTTACCTGGAAGTTGTCGAACCGTCGATGACAAACTGGCTTCACCATGCACAAAGTCCAATGAAACTGTAAAAAAAATATCTTCTGATTAAAATGAAACAACATTGTGTTACTGCAGTGCATATATTTCAGAAACATATTTTGGCGCAAAGTTTACCTGATCAATGAAGGTGATGAGACCCGTCGCCATGCTAGAAAGTTCTTCTGAGCCAAAAATGGGGCCCCGCCTCCTGACCTCAGACCACAATAGGCACAGCCTATGGCAGAGCACTACGCAGGTGCATGAAATCACGTGACTCCCGCCACTTTACAGCGTAAATGCAACAATAAAATGTGTGTTGCATGTTTGTATGGAAGAAGATTAGTTGAGATTTCGTAAATACATATTGTTAAGAAAAAAAATAATAATCTCTTGTATTTTCAACAGATGCAGATTAAGTCGACAACTATATATTTTTTGTAGAACTAAAAGCATACATATTTATTGTTAATATCATAGATATAATTGTGTTACAATTACATGCTCTCAGAATCACTTTTATCAGTGTAGTTTCAAGTCTTCTTCAAACAGCTGATGATCATTTAGTGAATTATGATCATACAGACCATAAAACACCGGATGTGTTTGGGGGGGGGGGGGTACCAGCGTGTGATTGACAGATAGTGCCGTCCAATGGGTGCAGGTGGGCGAGTCCTCAAGTCCTATGTTTGGAAACTAAGATGAACAAACACTGAAACTCAGAAGAAACTCAGAACATGAGGATTTTTCAGCTTCTATTTCAAACTGAACGTCTTCTGTCCCCCGGTGTCCATTTGGTGTCTGTCTCTTCACTTCACACAGAAACTACTGCAACGATTTCCATTCATCTTCAGGAAGGATTTGTTAGTTTTCTATGATTTGTCAAAGTTTTATTTGCAGCAGTTTAGGTGAAATCCAATGAATGATTTAGTAATTTTATTGTTGGTTTAAGATTCACTTTCTGTGTGTTTGTGTGTTGCATTGTGGGAAAGTGGAGCAGGTGAAAAGACGTTGTGTCTTCATGGATGTTCTGTGGAGGACAGTGTGCTGCAGGAGTGTTCACGGATCAATGAGACCTCTGTCGATTGGTCGATACTGAGCGAGGAGGTGATCACGGTTCTTTGTGTTTCTAACAAAAACAGAATCTAACGTGTCCCCAGAGATTCTGTCTTTAGTCTAATGGACCTGTTCTCAGTCTGTTCACTTCAGAGGAGGGACACACGTCCTCACCACACGTCCGTCCAACAGGTCCTGAGAACCTGAGATCACACAATGTCAAGAAATGTTTGGTTTTCTGTCTGAAAAGTCAGAAGGTCTGAACCACACGAGACCTGGAGGTAAAGTTCCGTTTAACAAGTGAGTCTGGACCTGGTTCTCATTAAGCGGGGGGGGGCAGAAGATGATTTCTCTGCTCCTCTTCTCTGCTGAAGTGGAAGTATACCCCCCCCCCCCCGCGCTGCTGCTGCTGCTTCTCTATCATGGATCTCAGCTTCTCCTGCAGCAGGGCGGCAGATTGTTAATCAGATTCATAAATAATAGAAGATGGCAGCGTGGCCCCTGGGCGTGGGGGCCACTGCTCTCTCCACGGCGAGGAGAGATGATGGAGGAGGAGTCAGACGGAACAATATTAACACAACGCCATCTGGATTCATGCTCAGTCCGTTTACAGCTGAGGAGGAGGAGGAGGCTGCTCAGCCACTTCCAACGCCACACGTCCACAGGATGAAGTATAAACATGACCTGTAGGGGCAGTGTAGAGTCAGGACATCACGCTCGTCCATTTAAGAGTCTCACGTCTCCGACCACCGACCGACGCACTGGGACCAGCGCTGCCAGTCACTGCTTGAATGGTCAGGTGAAGACGAAGGTGGTGAGCTTCCATGTTGAGCTGCTGGTCACAGGGGGCGTGGCCAGCAGCGTCCCTTTCTAAACACCAATCAATAATAATAATAATTCACCAGACAGGCTGGAGGAACCACCCACCACATCACTGAATGAATAGACTGAAGCCTCCTTCCTTCCTTTCCTCAAGCTCTGTCCTCCCCCCCCCCCCCCCCCCCCTTCCCTCCTGCATTACTCAGCTTCAGTCGAGCGACGCGACGCCTCCGACACGACCTCTGACCTCAGATCATCAGAGGCTCAGGTGCACGTTCTTCACGCATGTTTGGATTTATGTGTGAAAACACAAAGATGGAGGATGGTGAGCAGCAAGGGGGGAGGGAGGGAGGAGGGAGGAGGGGACCAGGTGGACAGATGACGGGGGGGGGGGGGGGTCAATGAGTGGATATAGTTATTGAAAGATGCTCGTTGGATAAAAAGCACAAGAGCTGAACTAATGACTGAGGCTAAGACGCAGTGAAGGGGGGGGGGGGGGGTCAGGTGTGAAACATTACACACACATTCACACACACACACAGACGCACACATCGACACTCACACACACACACAGACACACACACAGACACACACACACACACTGAGAGACAGACTGAATGTCTATCTGAGCTCTGTCTTCTACACATAATCAATAGGTTTATAGATCAAGGGTTATAATTTGAACTGTGAAATAATAATAGTTGTTATTTTGAATTATTAACATGTGAGTTGTTGTGGCTTCACCTTTTAGAACCGTGGTTCTTTATTTAAAGTTCTTGGTTCCGTGAGATCTCGAGCACGTTCACTTCCTGTCGCTCATTGAAGAAGATTGTTCTGTTTCTAAGTTTGAAAGTTTCTCTTCAGAGTCAGAATTTAATCATTTGAAAATTAATTCCAACTTTATTTAAAATGTGACGTTCTGCTCCATCAGACCAATTAAAGCGCACAATGTGTTTCCCTCGTCCTTCCCGGTAATTCGGTGTCGGCGCCTGATGAACCCAGAACCGGCGCCACCTCAGAGGTCGTGGCGACTTATCGGTCCGTGACCTCTGACCCCTGCTGGCAGAGTGCGGAGGAATAACTGAGCGAGTATTAGAGGAGCCGGGCGAAGTGGACGTTTATGGAAATGAGAGTTGATCTTTGCACCGGGGCTCGATAACCTCAGCGTTAATCCTCCCCCCCCGACCTGCCACCGCCCTCCTGTTCAACACTTTCATTAGAGTTTAATCACCGCCCAAAAGAGACGGAGGAAGAAGAAGAGTGAAGAAGACGAGTGAAGAAGAAGAGTGAAGAGGAAGAGTGAAGAAGACGAGTGAAGAAGAAGAGTGAAGAAGACGAGTGAAGAAGAAGAGACGCAGTCGAACTCGCCTCAACTCAAACTTTCCTCCTGTTTTCATCAAACAACCACAGAAGAAGAGGAGTCGAATCTCCTTCATCTCCTTCATCTCATCCCTTCTTCTCTACCTCCTCACTGTCTTCACTAGTTTTATATCCATGTCTCCTTTCCTTCCCTAATTCCTCTTTCCTGTCCTTTCATTTCCTACCTCCTCCTCTTTCTTTTCCTTCTTGATCCAGTTCCCTCCTTTTCTTCTTTTCCTCCTTCCTTCCTTCCTGAAAACATATTTTCTATTTTACTCTTCCTCTTCTCTTTCTTACTTTCCTTGTTTCCTCTTTTCCTTTGTTACAACGGGAACTTGTCGTTTACTTGACTTCCTCTTCCCTTCTTCCTCCACATCATTTATTTCTTATTTCTTTCTCCTTTCCTTTCCTCCTCCTCTTTCTTTCCTACCTCGTTCTCTTTCAACCCCCAATTTTCTCCCCAATGTTCTTTCTTTCTTTCTCATACTTTCCTTATTTCCTTCTCTACTTCTCATCTTCTTTCCTCCCCTCAGTCTCAGTTTCTTCCTCCTTTCTCTCTCTCTCTTGCTCATGTTCTTTCCAACTTCTTCATCTATGTTAAATTCAGAATTATTAATTTCCTACTTGCTTGTTTGTTCTCATCCTTTCTCTCTCTTTAATATAATATCTTCTTCCTCCTCCTTTCCTCATCAATTTCTCTTTTCTTATTATTTATTTTTCCATCCTTATTTCCTCATTTTTCTTCCTGCCACTTTGGCACCTTTTGTTATTGTCTAATTATTTTACCTACTTCTTCCTCCACCTCCTTCTTTCCTGCCTTGACTCCTCCTCTCCTTCCTTTCCTCTCACAAACAATCTGTCATTTACTCTTTTTTCCTGAAGTCCTCTCTCCTCGACTCCCCCCCCATGATGGTGGAACTGGAACCATTGAACCCATCACGGTGTCTTTGTTCGCTGCCTCGTCTCCGTCGTCCATTTTCCCGTCTTTGTTTAATTTCTTGTGTAAGCACATGAAGATTAATTGGGACTCTCTTTCAACTTTTCCTGGCACCTTTCCTCTCGCCTGCTCTCCCAGGAATCCTCTCATCATCTTTTCATTAGTGCTACCTCTGCCCTTATACATTATTCAGCCCCAGTCTCAGTGCGGAGCTTGTCCTTTATTAGACTGTCGCCAGAGTGCATTCCACAAACTCATTAAAAAGCTATTAAAGGCTGATGATTTCCTCTGATAAAAGCTGCGTGCTTCACGTTTGGTTTCCTGACTGATCTTCTGACGCCGCTGCAGCTCGAGTCAAGAGGAACATCTGCACATCGGCTCGGGGCCCACGCGTTGATTTAACCTGACGAGCCCACGTTCGATTCCAGGATGAGACCAGATGTGACGCCCACGTACACACCTCCACCTCCTACTGAAACTGATGAGCTCCATTCCTGCAGCAGCATGCTTCCTCCTATGTTAATATTTATTTATCTTGTTTGATCCTGATCCTAAAACATGAACAGAAGAGTCAGAACAGAAGAGGATCTTCAATCACATCAGTAACAGAACCTGATCCTCATCAGGGCAGACGCTCTTCAGGATTTCCTTTGTCTCCTGAAGGTTCTGATCCAGACTGAGTCTCTGACGTCTTCACAGAACGATACCTGTTCCCACTGTGGAGAAACTCCAGCAGAGCTTCTCGTGTTCAGTCTGAGTTCCACAGAGGCTGGAGGAGAACCTTCCTCTGACATGTTAATTGATGCTGTTTTGTGATTCTCTGTTCGCTCTCTGTCTCTGGGGAGCTGCGTCCTCTCTGTGATTTGCCGTGGGAGTTTAACAGCGACTGTGATCAGACGAGTGCAGCCCCCCCCCCCCCCCCCCCACGTCAGACTCAGGCTGTCGGCTGATTCGTCGAGGCCTCTCTCTCTCTTTCTGTTTCTGTCCTCCAGTTAAAGCCTGGAGGTGTCAGAGGTGATCTGCAGTTCAAAGATCGACCAGGTGGAGACACATTCTTCTTCTTCTTCTTCTTCTTCTTCTTCTTCTTCTTCTTCTTCTTCTTCTTCGTCTTCTTCTTCTTCTTCTTCTTCTTCTTCTTCCTCACGACAAACCAAAACATCTTTATCCACAAAAACTGATTTGTCCCTTTTTATTTCATTGGATTTGTTGCATGAAAATTAGTTGGAATAAAATTATTTATGTTTTAAAATCAATCAACTGCAAAGTTTAGGTTTTAAACTGATGACTGAAAAATAAAGTGGTTTATTGAGAGAAAGAAAATGATCATCAATGATTAATCAATACTGAAAATAAATTATTGCAGCAGTGTTGTTTTTGATATTTAATTTTAAGTGAACATGGTTTTTTATCAACTTCTTAATGGAGCGATCATTTTTACCAAATACACAACGATGTGATTAAGTTTTAAAACCGTTAGTTTTAATTTAATGAGTTTTTAAATTAGACCAAAGGTCACTTTAAATATGAGCTTGACCTGAATTTAAACGTCTTAAACATTATGAAAACATTATTCAGTTTTTCCTCTTGATAAAGTTCCTGCTTTTACATTTTTATCTTGATTTATTGCAACATTTAAAGTTAAAAGCTGTTTTTCTGGAGTAAATGTGAGGAAATTAAAGTTGAATTCTCTGAACCATGAAATGTATGTTTGGTGCAGATGAAACTCGGAGACGTGTGAGTGTCTCTTAAAGCCTCCGTGTTGGAGGAGATGTGCGGAGCTGCTTCCTGCTGCGGATGATTTCCTCGGTTCGACTCATATTTAGTGGAAATGAAACAGAAGGAAATTCGACTCGACGTGAGATTCTGAATCGCCGGCTGCAGAAAGTGCAGCGAGTAATGAGCGCCTGCCGGAGGATTACCTCGTTTGGGGCTTTCAGGAGATAAGTGGTTGTGTGAGCGCTCAATCGGCCTCAGCGCCTGAACCACGACCTTTCACAGATTGGGGGGGGGGGGGGGGCTCCACTGGTCCCCTCCTCTTCCTCGGGGACGATGCGTCCGTCAGGGGAGCTGACATTCTGCCGCTCCATGAAAACAAACCTCAGCCTCATTCATATGGAGAATGTTTCTAACCTTTTGACTCAGATTATCTTCTGTAATCAGCTCGGCAGGTCGGCTCCTCAATGGAGGCGGAACCTGTGGATCCATCTAATCTGTCAGAATTAAATGAGATCCATCACAGATCTGGATAATGGGCCCTGCAGATTGTGTGCAAAAATCTTTATTAATAATTCAGCTCGGAATTGTATTATTCATGGGCGGGAGAGTGAGAGGAGAGCAGGGCGAGCGAGCGATTTGTTAAAGGAGCAGAACCAAAGTTTCCTCGTGAAACACGAATTCTGAATTTATCCAGAGGAGAAACAGAAAAAACACAAATGTCTGAGTGAGACGGAGACGGACGTGAAACCGGAAGAAGTGTCTCAGGATGAAGACGAGGACAAACACCTATTTTATATGGTGTTAAAAAAATCTATTCCTGACAAACTGTGAAAATGAAAGTTTCAGTTTTCTCCTATAAATATATAAAAATTAAGAAAATGTGTTTTTATCAAACAGAATTTTTGAGGTTGGAGACATTTTTGATTCATGAACTTAACCGAAATAAGTGATGTGTTTCTCAACTTTACATTAATATTAGAAACTATTTCAAATTGACTGTATATGTAAATATTCGGACCTTTAAATTGTCTATTTTTTTTTAAAATATATTTTCTAAGTCTTGGCCTCCTCCGTCTCCTCGTCTCCTTCCTGGGTCGGTCCCTTTCTTTGGTGGATGCGTTCGTTTTGCTCACCAAGGGCTGGTAGCTGAAGACTCCCATTAGGAGGGGACAGAGTTGTCCCCTGTGGACAGTGTCTTTACGATAACAGACCATGTGATGAGCGGAGACGTTTGAGCTGAAGTGATGTTTGTGTTGTTCGCTCCTCGTCCTCTTGTCTCTGGTCCAGTCTCCACACCTGGTTCCTCTGGTGAGACTCAGGGATGATGATGATGATGATGATGATGATGATGATGATGATGATGATGATGATGATGATGAAGACACAGAAGGTTCTCCTCTCATTGTCTTTGGGTGAAGTTTGAAGTCTTTGTGAAGAACAGGAGAACTTTGCTGTGGTGAGAACTTCCTGCAGGTGAGTGGATCTGTATCGAGTGGAGCTAGCAGAGCTCTCTGGTGATCCAGCCCCTCGGATTAAAACTCGGTGTTCACTCTGGTTTTATGCTTTCTGTTTAATCTGGGTGGCGGCAGCCGCTCACCTTCAGATGTCTCCTGTGAAGTTTCTCTTTAAAATATTCAGAGAGCGACGCACACGTCTGTGTTTAAAGTTTAAAACCAGAGACGCTCAGAGAGATGTCAGCAAAACTCCAGTGAGAGGATCTGAGCTCCGAGGCTCTTCTGGATTTAATGATTCAACGTATAAGAGAAATACTGTGACGGAAATATCACTTATTGACAGAGACCTGTGTGTGTGTGTGTGTGTGTGTGTGTGTGTGTGTGTGTGTGTGTGTGTGTGTGTGTGTGTGTGTGTGTGTGTGTGTGTCTTCTAAAGGATCATTCCACTGTTTCCTCATGTCCTGTGATCAGATGATTTCCCCAAATCGGGTTTTAAAACTAAGCTTTTATCCAAAGTGACTTATTGTTCCATGTTAATAATGATTTACTTTATGTTTTTAAGTAAAGAAAATTTATAATCACAATATGTAACTAATTATAGATTGAGTTCATCAAGGTTTAGTATAAAGAGAATAAAATGAGCCACAGATTAATAATCCATCACATTGTGTTTCCTTTGGAAATCTATGAATTTCTCCATTGTTTGGTTTTCACGGTATCAACCTGAACATGTGAGATGATTGAGGAACATGGACGTGTGAATGTGATGGAAACATCTGCAGGAACGATTTAGTTCCTTAAAACACGTTCCAGAATATTTTGGTGGAAACAGTTTGATTTTCTACTTTTCTAAATGAAGTCAAATATTAAATATAGAGTCACAGTCTCACTTCCAGTCTTTGCTTCAGGTTTGATTTCCTCCGTGTGGCTTGGACCTCAGTTGATGTATTTGTGATAAGCGTCTCCTGCTCCTGTCGTTTATCCTCCTCCTCGTCTTCTTCTAATCCTCCTCCTCTGAAAGGACCATTAGCAGCGGCTCTTTGTCGGAGCTGAATGTGTCGCAGCCAGAGGAACATGAATTAAACATCCAGGAGACGGAGAATTATGAGCAGTGTCCGGTCTCCTGAGGCTGAGCATGAAGAAGTTCCTCCACGACACAGAGACGCTCGTCTGTCACACGGTCGAACCACAGCTCTTATTTCAGATGTTCAACTATTAACACTGGTCATTTAGGCTGTTTCAGACCTGAGCTGACCCAGAGACATGGTCCTCACATGTTCATCACAGGTTCCTCACATGTTCCTGACATGTTCATCACAGTTTCCTGACATGTTCCTCACATGTTCCTCACATGTTCCTCACATGTTCCTCACATGTTCCTCACATGGTCCTGACATGTTCCTCACATGTTCCTCACAGGTTCCTCACATGGTCCTGACATGTTCCTCACATGTTCATCACATGTTCATCACATGTTATTAGACAAATATAAAGATTTGTTCTGATTCTAAACTTTAGTGGAGTTTGTGTGAACATGTTTTGTTACATGTGAACGTTTGATGATCAGCAGCTCGACTCTGAAGGAAAACGATATTTAACAGAATCTGTTTCTTCAGGTTCGTGAAGATTTAAACGATCAGAGACGTGAAGGAGGAGTTTGATTTGTTTCTTTCTTCCTTTGTTAGTTTCACAGAGATGATGGATTTCCAGTAAACTCGGTGGAAGGATGTTCTCATCAAATCAGATCTGAAGTTATTTGTTCATCTCATCATGTATGAACCTCTGGAGAAAACACTTCAAAACATAAAGACTGACAACTTGACGGCTCCCGAAAGTCTCTATCGCCCCCTGGTGTCTGGCTGCAGTGTAACTCATAACCCTCCTCCTCCATGTTAGCAGACGGGACATGGACCAGACTAAAGAATCAAAGTAGACGTTAAATAAATGTTTGTAAAGATGTTTCTGTCGTTTCAGTTCTTCTCTCTGATGTTTGTTCAAGTTTCTGATCAGTTTGGTTTGATTCAGTTATTTGATGATATGAAAACAGACGTGAAGATTGACAGCTGAGACTCCTGATCAGGTGGTGTGATCCTGATGGCTTCGTACATCCCTCTTTCTCTCTCTCTCTCTCTCTCTTTCTCTCTCCCTCTCTCTCCCTGATCACGTATGAATACTCCTCTTCCTCTTCTTGTCTTTCACCACCTTTTATGACACAAACAGTTGGATTGTGGAGCTTCACTGCCATCCAGTGGCAAGAGTTTATAAAAACCCACCCACACACACATACACACACTGACACACACACACACACACACACACACACACAGGACTACAGAGAACATCCACAAAGAAACAAATGATATATGTATAATCGCATACATATTGCTTCTTATTTTTAATGAGAATCTCAAATTTATGTAAAATTGTATAATGTTTGTATATATGTATAATCACATTCAACCTCTTTTTCAATGTGTATATATACTGTAGGCAGCAGTGAGGATGTTCCTCAGCTGGTTGGATCTTCTGATCTCAGCTGGTTCCTTCAGACACGTTCTTCTTCTGCTCCTCTCGACCTGTGAGTTTATCACCAGACTCTGAATCCGGAGGGGAAAAGCAACAGGAGCTTTTAATTGGACGGTTTGTTGAGTTCAGGGAATCAGAGTCAAGAAGAAAGTTGAGCCAGAAGAATCCAGATGATTAAACTCGTCCTCCTCATCTCCATGGCCCCCTGGTGGATGACTGCAGTACTGGGAGTCTCAGAGTTTTTACTGCCTCAGTTTAAATCTGTATTTTGATAAACGTCCTCAGGACTGAACGTCACCTCGGACTCTTTTCTCCCAGCATGCCTCACTGATCTGTCCACACAGCATTAGAATGTGATTTCAGGCTGCCTCATTCTTTCTACTTTGTTTGTTTTTTAATTTCTTTCTCCCTCCTGTAAACATAAATCACCCAGCGACGCCCGGAGCTCATAAAACTGTCAGGACAGACGGCGCCGCTCATAAACCTCTAATTTGATCTTTATTCTTCTGGGACGAGCCTGAATCAACCTCAGATCCTCAATCTTCATCTTCTGCTTCCTGTCAACGAGGCCATCCATCTCCTGCAGGCCCCGCCTCCTGCTGCTCGCTAGGCAGCTCCTCTTCTGATTGGCTGCGTCACCTCTCGGCCTCATTAAATATAAAAACATGAACATTACTGATAATGATAATTTATGACTCATTTTATTGGTTTGGAAAATAATTTCTAATGCGATCAGTCACATTTTCCTTCGGATGACGTGATTAGAAAGATATTAATGATTGATTGATGATTATTATCTGTTAATCTGTTTATTAATCACATTTGATCTCACACCTCATTTGTCCAGTTAAGTCGACACCTTAGATTTTAAGTGATGTTTAAAAGACGACCCAGTTGTGTCACAGAATTTTTAAGTTTTTCTGCTTTCATTAACTTTCTCTTTATATTCGAACATTTGATTCAGAGCAGAACTCGGAAAAAATACAAATTTACATAATTTGAGGATTTCCTTTGAAAATACTGGTTTATTTTCTTGTACTGAGGAAACAGAAAGAACTCAATTTAAATTAATTTTCATCTTTTTCTCTTTTAATGCTGAAGCAAAGATGTTGGAACATTTGAGGCCTTGAACACAGACAATAAATTAATAACTCCAGCAGATGATGATTTATCTTGCAGTTTGTTTTTCCACCAGCAGGTGAAGTTAAAGGACGATGAGATGTCTTTAAATCCCAGTTTATAGAAAATCTGTAAAGATATAAATGAGTTTGTGTCTGTTGTGAGTTGTTCAGGTTCCTGTTCAGGTTCTTGTTCAGGTTCTCGTTCAGGTTCCCACTCAGGTTCAGGTTCAGGCTCTTGTTCAGGTTCTTGTTCAGGTTCCTGCTCAGGTTCCTGCTCAGGTCCAGGTTCCTGTGCAGGTTCTTGTTCAGGTCTAGGTCCAGGCTCTTGTTCAGGTTCTTGTACAGCTGCCTGTTCAGGTTATTTTTCAGGTTCCTGTTCAGGTCCAGGTTCTTGTACAGCTTCCTGTTCAGGCTCTTGTTCAGGTCCCTGTTCAGGTCCAGGTTCTTCTTCAGGTTCTTGTTCAGGTTCCTGTTCAGGTTCCTGTTCCTGTTCAGGTCCAGGCTCTTGTTCAGGTTCTTGTACAGCCTCCTGTGAAGGTTCTTGTTCAGGTTCCTGTTCAGGTTCCTTTTCAGGTCCAGGTTCTTGTACAGCTTCCTGTTCAGGCTCTTGTTCAGGTCCAGGTTCCCTGTTCAGGTCCAGGTTCCTGTTCAGGTCCAGGTTCTTGTTCAGGTTCTTGTTCAGGTTCCTGTTCAGATCCAGGTTCCTGTTCAGGTTCCTGTTCCTGTTCAGGTCCAGACTCTTGTTCAGGTTCCTGTTCAGGTTCCTGTTCAGATCCAGGTTCCTGTTCAGGTTCCTGTTCCTGTTCAGGTCCAGGCTCTTGTTCAGGTTCCGGTGCAGGTTCCTGTTCAGGTCCAGGTTCCTGTCCCGGCCGTGGACTCACTCTGCAGATGAAGCTGCAGCTATGAGCCGAGCTCGTGTTCAACAAAGTGTCACATTTTAATTTGTGAGTGGAGCCGTGTGACTCTGTAATGAAACCTCAGCTTGAGCTGCTGTCACTTGATATTCACCAGGAGGACGGAGCCATCGTGGAAACATGCAAATACACTGATCTGTTTAATACAAGCTTCACCGATTGGACGAGACAGAACAACGCGTGCAGGTCCCGAGCAGCCGATGGCCGAGGCTCCACTTCCTTTATCCTCTGTTCGACGCCGCCGCTCACACGCGGCCTGTTCGCTTACTGGTAAATTAGTCGTCTCAGCTTAGAGGCTTAAGGAAGAAAAGTTTCCCCTGAGAAACTTGATGTAAATTGAACATATGCAGAAACAAAGTGAGGGAGAAACTTTCTGAGGATTTTTACGTCTCAAAACTTTCTGTGCTCGTTTCACAGCAGAAATTAAACCAGTTTCTTTTCTGAAATAAAAAGAATGTTTCAACTGGAGATGAATAAATCAAGTGACACAAACTTTATAATAAATATGAAAATAACGAAGATCAGCGACTCTAAATAAAGACAACGACTCATCAACACTTCCTCCAGAAATGAAGCTAGAATATCTTGGATTACAATAATAATATTTATAATAACTAGACCAAAAAATACCTTTTAAGGTGGAAATGAAATTCTGCGTTTGTATGATTCGTGTTCCAGGTTGAGTTCTTTTCATTTCCTCCTTAAAACCAACATCCTGGTATTTGATCTCTTCTCTTCCTGTAAAACGGTTTAAACACTCGTTCTGCTTTGAGGAGCTTCCTCCCTGAGAACCTGGACCTCTCATCTTCATCAGTTCAATCCAACACGAAGCTGAAGGAAAACGTCTTCACGACACAGATGAAGACTTTCTATGTTGAGCTGCAGGTTTCTGTCGACTCTTCTCATAAAAACACAGATTGTTTCATCATTCAAATCGAGAATGAACCAGAATTTATTTACACAAAGTCTTGATGGAAGCATTGAAACATTTATAAAACCTTTTGTACAAAACAGTAGAAGATGATGAGTGTCAAACCGATTTTGACTTTTATATTTACAGTGGATCTGTCGTCATGTTCTGTTTCAGGTGAACTTTGTTCTTCAGTAAACTTTGGACCTACAGAAACAAAACAGAAAAGTGTGAACTCAGACATGTTCCAGATGTAGCAGCAGAATCAAAGACCTGATCTGAGCCTCTGGACGTGTTCACCTGGAGAAGGCGGATAAGGAGAGGAGTCCGAGCAGCAGCTCCAGGGCGTAGAAGCAGAGCAGCACGGCGCCGAGGATGAACTCCAGCCGCAGCACGAAGGTCTGCAGCAGCAGGAAGTAGACGGCCAGCGCGCCGCAGGGCAGCAGGATGAAGAGCGACGCACACGAGGCCAGAGAGCGCTCACACAGGTTCCCCTTCCAGCCTGGACCGGGACACAGAGACGCTCTGTCACGTGACACGTTGACCACATGATGTCACACTGAGCTGGAACATGTGACCACATCATGGCCGCCAGCATTCACATTTAACCCATTTATCATTTTCAGCTTTTCAGAAAGAAAAACAGTTTTCATTCAGTTCGATGAACAAAGAATTCACGTCACAGTTTCTTCAGATTCTATTTGTTTCTAATCCTCAGATTCTGGATTTTATAATGTTTATTCTACTTTTCCATGAATCGTTTGCCTGAACGCTCATCGAGGAAGTTTCCTGACTGAATGAAACAGTGTTCAGCTGAGTGTTAATTCACTTTTAACATAAACACTCATTCTACAGTGAAAAGGAACGAGTGCGTCAGACCATCCACAGAAAGAGAATCTGCTAATATTTTAATACAAAAATTATTGTATTCATTTATTTTTAATGCAAAGTTGCAAAATGTTTTCTGGTTCCAGATTCTCAGACGTTAGGATCAGAAACTGAAAATCTTCTGGATTCAAGGAAAACGACGTCAACATGAAACATGAGAAACTACATATTTATATTATAAAGACAAAGAGATTCATCAAATAATTGATTGAGTCAAATTAATCAATAATGAAAATAATCTTTAGTTTCATCTTTAGTAAAAACGTTGAAGCAGTTTGAGGAAAAAACATTTATCGTCCTGAACTTTTATTAGTGTCCACCAGGCGGCACCAAAGCAGCTGTAAAACCAAACAGGAACTTTTCAAATCAAACAGATTTACAAAAATGTGTGTGTGTGTGTCTCACGCACCATAGAAGATCCTGAGTGTCTCCAGTCCGAGGAAGATGAGCAGCAGAACCACGTCCAGAACCAGGTTGTCTGACGGGTACGGGAGAGAAACACCTGAACAGACACACACTCGTTATAGGACTTAATGTGTAATAACCCAGTTCGACCAGCAGATGCCGCCAGATACATGACTCTACACAGAGGTGATGGAGACTTGTGGACACAAACAGGTCCAAACCTTTATAGATGAACATGAGAATCTCTGCCAGGTAGAAGGCTGCAAAGTACCAGGAGTTGAGGTAGAGGAGGATCTGCAGAGGAGTGGACGACAGCTGAGGACGAAGGAGTCAAGGAGCAAAGACACAGAGAGAGAGGGAGAGAGAGAGAGAGAGAGAGAGAGAGAGAGAGAGAGAGAGAGAGAGAGAGAGAGAGAGAGAGAGAGAGAGAGAGAGAGCGAGAGAGAGAGACAGAGAGAAATGACCCAAAGGTATTTCAGCGGACACAGAACAGAAGTTCAACTTTTGTTGAATTATAGTTGAACTGCAGAGTTTGTCACTTTTTCTGAACTTATCTTCTGTTATAAATAAAGTAAAGTTTAAAAAACAGCAAGTGCAAACAGCTTCACTTCCTCTTAAGATGTTGTAAGAGGTCGAGGGATAGTGTGTAGTGTTAGTGGTTAGGGATAGTGGTTAGGGATAGTGGTAGGAAGGGAGAGAATTCTTTTGAGTGCAGCCCGGCTGAGCAGCAGTTTCCTGTGAAGGATACGATTGTTTGATTTCCTGCAGAGAAACGAGACAAAGATCAGATTGATTCATCGTCAGCATCTTTAAAACCTGACGTAACACAACGAGACAGGGAAACAGGGACATAATACAGAACTCTGACTTCCTTAAAGATGGAGAAGAAACAAGAGGAGCCTTAGATTCAATATATTTGTCCACTAGACGGATGTGGAGATTATGATTACTGAGATTATGATTCTCCTTCTAACAAACACAGCTGAGGTTTGGTGAACTGTTAACTTTCTGTGCAGCTTGAACAGATTCATCTGCTGCTGAGAATAAAACATTCAGCTTAACACAGAAAAACCTTCATTGCTTCAAAATATGAACTTTAAACTAGGACAGAAAATGAATAACAGGCAGTAACACTCACAGGAAGCTTCACTGTGAGGAGCCAGTTATTGTCCAAGCTTTGTTTAACAGCTGATGTTATAATGGTTTGTCCTCAAGTGTTTAAAACTGCTGAGTCATCGTCCTGAGCTCGTTTACACGAGGATTAGAAATCATCAGAGATGGAAACTAAATTAGGTTCATCTAAGTTTTACTGTGAACATTTGAATATTGTGTGTGTGAAGCTGTATTTGTCTGTTTGTACTTCTTGACCAAGTATCTCTGGTAAAAATAGATTTAAATCTAAACGGATAAGTAACAGAAGTAGAAACACTAGTAACTGAGACACTGAAGATCTCAAATCCTGTTGTAAACGAGCTCAGGACGAGGAGTCAGCAGATTTTAAAGATTGTTACCAACAAACACTGGAAGACAAACAATTATAACATCAATGTTAAATGTCCTTTTACAGGTTAGTCACATGGTACAGGTGCAACACGAATAACAGTCAGAGTAGCAACAAGTAGTATAGAGGGACTAGTAGTAGTAGTAGTAGTAGTAGTAGTTGTTGTAGTAGTAGTTGTAGTCGTAGTAGTAGTAGTAGTAGTAGTGGCAGTAGTAGTTGTTGTAGTAGTAGTCGTAGTCATAGTAGTAGTAGTAGTAGTAGTGGCAGTAGTAGTTGTAGTAGTAGTAGTCGTAGTCATAGTAGTAGTAGTAGTAGTAGTGGCAGTAGTAGTAGTAGTACTAGTAGTTGCAGTAGTAGTAGTAGTAGTAGTAGTAGTAGTAGTAGTAGTAGTACTAGTAGTAGAAGTTGTAGTAGTAGGACTAGTAGTACTAGTAGTAGTAGTAGTAGTAGTAGTAGTAGTAGTACTAGTAGTAGTAGTAGTTTTAGTAGTAGTAGAAGTTGTAGTAGTAGTAGTAGTACTAGTAGTTGCAGTAGTAGTAGTAGTAGTAGTAGTAGAAGTACTAGTAGTAGTAGTAGTAGTACTAGTAGTAGAAGTTGTAGTAGTAGGACTAGTAGTACTAGTAGTAGTAGTAGTAGTAGTTGTAGTACTAGTGATACTAGCATCCACATCCACAGAGCAGTGGCAGTTGTTATAATGTTCCCAGAGATTTTAATAAGCTGTGATATTTACCTACATTAACTGAGATTGGACAGAATATGAACATGTATCGATGTGAACTGTGTATTGAAGAACAGTCACGTGATCGGGTTTTATATATTATATCTATATTATATACATGTTCACATCTTTATGGTGAACACGTTAGAACCGCGGTGACGTTGCGTAGCGACGAGTTTATTTATTAACAGAAGAACAGAAGGAGCGTTTCTTACCGGGCGCCATGTTGGATTGCCATGGAAACAGCAGCCTGCCGGAAGTGCTTCTTCTTCTCTGCCGGGTGAAACCGCGGGGAGGTTCACTTGCTGCCCCCTAGCGTTGGTTTATGATAAAGAGGTGAATCATTAAAAAAAACTGCATTACCCAGCATGCTCGTGCGGCGCGCTGATTGGCCGTCCTCGGTCCAGGGTTTACGTGGCATTGCGGTGAGCACGCATGCGCAGTGGGTCTGTCCCCGGAGTGAACATGGCGTCTGTCAGGATGAAGCCGTGCGTGTGGTCGGTGCTGCTCCTCCACGTCTTCTCCGGCGTCGTGTCCTCGCTGTACTTCCACATCGGGGAGACGGAGAAGAAGTGCTTCATCGAGGAGATCCCGGACGAGACGATGATCATCGGTGAGTCCCCGACGAGGCTAACCGCTAATGCTAGCTCTCCAACTTGAGCTAATCGGCTAACTGGAGCTAAAGTCCGCTCGTGCGCTCAAACACTTTAAAACGCGTCTCACAGTTTGGACACAGGACGAAGTGTCTCCGGAGGAAAGAGACGGAGACACGAGACAGACACACGAGCCTTGTTTCTGCGTCTCCACGAAGAAGAAGCAGCGGAACTTCAACTAACTTCCTGTTTGACACTAACTAATCCGACTATTCACACTGTTTTCATTTCTCCACTAAATACAACCCGACCAAAGTAACTGTGAGAAGAGTAATCCACTTCTTGTACTCTGAAAGACTTCTTCCATGTGTCTGCCATCTTAGCAGCTGCCACCTGATGTCATCGATCATTTGATTGACAGATGATTGTTCTGCTTATTGTCATTCATCAAACTGAAATGATGTAAACGTGCTGGGATCGTTTGGGTCATCGATCTTTAAAAACTATGGATCATGAGTTAATTCACTGAGACGACTGGGGACCATTTTGATTTCTGTGAGTAAATGAAGTGTGTCTGTCTCTGCAGGAAACTACCGCACGCAGCTGTACGACAAGCAGCGGGAGGAGTACCTGCCCGCCACTCAGGGTCTGGGCATGTTCGTGGAGGTCAAGGATCCTGACGACAAGGTGAGGACAGAAGTCCACGTCCTCGTCCAGCAGCTGTCTGTTTGTGCAGGTGTCTCACTGTTCTGTCTCCTGCAGGTGATCCTGTCTCGTCAGTACGGCTCCGAGGGAAGATTCACCTTCACGTCGCACACGCCCGGAGAACATCAGATCTGTCTGCACTCCAACTCCTCCAAGTTCTCCCTGTTCGCTGGAGGCCTGCTGGTGAGGAAGCTGCTTGTGTTCGTGTGGAGCTCCAGAGGTTTCACCCTGAGAGGCTGGAGCTTCATGTGTCTGTGGTTTCAGGATCTGTTAGTTCCGGTTTCACGTTGTTATTCAGGGACTAAAGAATTCTGTCCTGCTGTCATCACCTATGTGGGCGGAGTCTTATCTGTACTGGTAGACGTGTTGTGTTAAACATTGTGTGTTGTGTTGCAGAGGGTTCACCTGGACATCCAGGTGGGCGAGCACGCCAACAACTACGCTGAGATCGCCGCCAAAGACAAACTGACGGAGCTGCAGCTGCGAGTGCGTCAGCTGGTGGAGCAGGTGGACCAGATCCAGAAGGAGCAGAACTACCAGAGGGTCAGTCTGTGTTTCCCTGAATGTGGGAGGAGTCACACTAATGTAACTGGGGCCCCGCCCACACCGACACATTCATGACCTTCGTCCAAACTGTCGAACCTGGAAACACACGTCACATGACCGTTCACGTACACTCATCATGTGATGTAAACAGGAAGTAGATGGTCTCCTCTGCAGTTGGTTGCTTAGTAGCAGAAATTCCTCCTGAAGGAGGAGCAGTGATGGTGACGAGTCACTGACAGGAAGTGTGACTGACAGGAAGTGTGACTGACAGGAAGTGTGACTGACAGGAAGGGCTACTGACAGGAAGTGCCACTGACAGGAAGTGCCACTGAGAGGGAGTATAATTGACAGGAAGTGTTAGCGACGCTTTGTCTTCACCGCTGATAGTCGAGTCATGTGACTGATGAGAACCAATCAGGAAGAGAACGTGGGCCTCTTAGTTTCTGTTAGTCCGGACGTAAACACGCCTCCGGAGTTTTCAAATGTATTCAAATGCTTTACTGTTAGTTTTCACTCAGCTGGAACAAAGTCCCTCTGATCTCTGCTGTGGTAACTTCACTGCTGTGATCTGAGTCTGTGTCACTGAGCGCCCCCTGCTGTCTGTGTCCCCTCAGTACCGTGAGGAGCGCTTCCGCCTGACCAGCGAGAGCACCAACCAGCGAGTCCTGTGGTGGTCCATCGTCCAGACCCTCATCCTGGTCGCCATCGGCATCTGGCAGATGAGACACCTCAAGAGCTTCTTCGAGGCCAAGAAGCTAGTGTAACCCCTATATGTGTGTGTGTGTGTGTCAGAGAGTGTGTGTCTGTGTGAGTGTGTGTGTGTGTGTGTGTGTGTGTGTGTGGTCTCTACTGATTGATGAATTACTGAGCGGCGGCGGCTGCTGTCGGAGGAAGAACTGCTGAGGAGATGTGACACATGAGAACCCAGCAGCACAATTGGGCTTGAAAACAACATTTTCATCATCATCATTATTATTATTATTGTTGTTGTTGTTAATGTCCTGGTTTCCTCACACACTGTTTGTAACGAGCCCTTCACGTTTGCAGCAGACGATCACGTGTCAGATACGTTTGAGTTCTTTAATTTAAGTTCAGCAGGAGGACAGATTAGTCTGCGTCTGTCGGGAAGTTAAAACCATGTTTCACAGTTCTGAAATCTTCTTTTATTATTATTGTAAATTGTCCCTTTTTCTTTGGTGTTACTTACTCAAAGTACTTGACGTGTTACTGGCCACTAGAGTTTATATGAACCTCACTTGAAACTGTTGATTGACTCCTAGGTCTCTGAGTGATGACTGGAACTCGAATCTGGATTCCTCTGTAGAAGAGTTGGACAGATGGATGTTTTTGTATCTTCACCAGATGAGATGATTTCATAAACTAAATAAAATTAGGTGAAATGTTGAAGCTCACGATTTTGTTGATTAAGATGAATACAATAGAAAGTCTTGTTTAACTCTGAAAACAAAGAGACTAGAAGCGATGTGAAATATACCTGATGTTAATGATTTATTCATTATATGAAACGTGATCAACAGGCAGCAGATCGATGAATCCTAACTGTTAAACGCAAAAATTGATCGACTCATTAAATCTATTTTTGAAGCGCAAATGCTGAATATCTGATGGTTAAATCCCCACAGATTTGTGCATTTGGTAGTTTTCTCCGTTACACACTTTGAAAACAATCCCCTGACGTAACATTCTGCTGTCGGACATCGTGATCGATGTTCGTTAACCTGACGTGAAGTTTTTTGATAAATCACGATTCACTCGGATTATCAGACACGTCCTCTTATGTCCTCAGACCCTTTAACTCCAGTTTTAGCTCCAGTGATAACAATAGACTCCGTGTTCCTTCAGCGGCTCAGGTCGATTCACAGCTTGATGTGTCAGGAGGAGAATCTGGGAAATCTTTTACAGTGTGAGACGCTGGTTAAATCCCAGGATCATGATGCAGTAGACTCTGGATCAGGAGAAGAAGCTCCCGGTTCAGCAGGCGGAGGTGTTTTTAGTGTTTTAATCTTTCAGCCTGACTCAGTGATATTCTACCTAAACCTTTTTTCTGTTTGTCCCTTTGTTCAACTGAGTGAATCTACATTTTGTACAGTGTCCAGAGTGAATGTACCTTTCTGTTCATCTGATTCTGGTGTTTAAATTATTATCTGAATGATTGGGCTCGTTAAGACGTCCATTCTTCCTGTGAGATGAACCATGTCTCCATATGTTTATCAGATGGTTTTTATGTTGACTGCTTGTCGACCAATAAGGTTTAGAAATTCCACACGCTGTTTCTCCTTAAGTCAGCTCAGTCTCCATATTAATTTTAATGATATCTATATATATCTTGTATCTGAGTCCATCGACCTTTTCTCACTTCAGCTGCGGAAACACAGAATTATAAATCATAAAATGAAACCACTTCACGTTCTCAGACTCAACAAGTGAAAAGGTTTCTCTTCTTCCCTCAGTTTTCCTTCATGTTGTTTTGTTCTCTGGTGGTTTGTGTTAAACAGGTGAATGTTGCTGGGTTGATTTTTTTAGATATTGCATTAGCGGTGAAAAGGGGCGTGAATTTATTTTATTTTCAGAGATTCTGTCCGTGTGAAATCAGTTGGAAAAGTTGCACTCGAAAAATAAAGTTTGTCACATTTGGTTTAAATGATGCTGTTTCTTTTGATTCTTTTGAAAAGCATGAAAAAATGAAGTCAGTTTTCAGGCTCTTATTACTTCGTGTTTGAATAAAACATTTGTAATAAATAAGGTGTGTGAAAAACTGATGGAACATTGATTTAGTTTCCTGGAGTGAAGTTAATATTTCTGATAATTTTCATTTAGTTTAATGAGGGCGTTTCAGATTCTACTGTAACAGCACAACAATATATTTATATTGTATTATATTTATAATGTATTAATGTGATGTCAATGTAAAAAAATACTTTTATGTTTTAGCTGTTTCAATTTCATTGTAGGAATTCTATGAAAGATATCGGGGTTATTACAATAATCAAATAACAACTGCAATGATTTCATCATTTGTATTTGAACAAAATAATATTTGCACCATTTGACATTCCCCTGAATTATAATGAGATTTATTTGTATTGAGTATTTAAAGGAGGGATGTAAAAGCAGTGGGAGATGATTCAGATCTATTTTCAGCAGATTAAAATTCAATTATCATTCAATTTCAATTTCAGTTATGAGATAGAATCGTTATCAAGTATGTTTTATAATATTAGAATAGATTTATTAAAGAACACGTCAGCAGTGTTTGTGTTGTACTGTCCCTTTAATTAAAGCATGGTAGGAACTATTGAGACCAAAGCCATCGTTCCCCTCCGGACTCGTCTTCTGGTGGCACCGTGTTACAAATGGCTGATTGTTTTTCTATCGTTTGAAATAACAGTTAAATGTTTCCGTGTCGTGTGTCAGCTTCTCTCCCGCTCACGATCACTTCTCCCCGGGTTCCGGTGGAGACACGGGGCCGGTAGAGTCCCGGTGAGAGCCGGAGGTGATCGGACCCGGAGCGGCGGCGGTGTGACCCGGTGCTACGTGTCCGGTGAGGGAGCGAAGAGCCCGACGCACCAACATGGATCCTCACGCACTCCGACGCTGAACTCCAAGGGCTCGGGTTCACCGCTGCGGGGACGAACCGCTTCGTTAGCCGGGAGGTAGCACCGGGTCGGTCCGGAGCATGGAGCCGTGAGAACCGCTGGAGGTGACCGGAGAGGAACCCCCCGAGCCCCGCGGAGCTGCTGTCGGTGTGTCGGTGTCCGAGGCACCGGGAGAAATCATGATGTATTCATCCAGAAGGAAACCGGTGCTGTGGTTCAGAGAGGACAGGAGGTGGGTTCTCTGTCTGTGGTTCTCTGTCTGTACCTTAGAGAGGACAGGAGGTGGGTTAGGGTCTGTGGTTCTCTGTCTGTACCTCGGAGAGGAGGTGGGTTAGGGTCTGTGGTTCTCTGTCTGTACCTCAGAGAGGAGAGGAGGTGGGTTAGGGTCTGTGGTTCTCTGTCTGTACCTCGGAGAGGAGAGGAGGTGGGTTCCATTTATCCACCAGTGTAGGTCACAAAGGGTCTACTGTGAAGAAGTGACACGTGTGGAGTTTCTCATGGAGAAGACAAGAACCTACTGTGGTTCTCTGTCTGTGGTTCTCTGTCTGTGGTTCTCTGTCTGTGGTTCTCTGTCTGTGTTCCAGAGGTTCTCTAACTCAACCACATCTGTTCAGAGTCTCGTTCTAAGCTCCTGAAGTTCCGTCTCATGCGTCCGACTCAGTTTTGTGTGAATGTGAAATGATCAGAATCCTGTTTCAAAGCAACGTGACTGAATCAGAATCAGAATTATTTTTATTGCCATGTATATTTGCACATACAGGAAATTGCCCTGGTGTGGTTGGTGCACTGTACAAACAACAATTTAAAAACAATAATATAAAAACAACAATATATACAGTAGGAGAGTTGCGTGCGGTTCTAAGGTGCAGTGATTGGTGATAATGCCAATAACATAGAGTTATAAATGATGTGCGACTGGTTCAGAGTCAGGTTCTGTGTTTGCAGAGGAGTTGATGTTCTCCAGGTCTGTGGTGGATCATGTGTGTTCTGTGGTTCAGGTTCCTGTCGGGCAGATGCACCGTCTACAAGCTGTTCGGCCTCTGCATGCTGCTGGTGCTGGTGTCTCTGCTGTGGCTGCAGCTCAGCTGTTCAGGGGACATGTCCCCCCCGATGCAGGAGGACAGACACCTCGCCCAGCAGCCGCCCTGCCCCGTGGACGGCCGGGCGTCTGCAGTGGACGAGCTCTCCTGGGGGCCTCACAAGCTGGCCCTGATCATCCCCTTCAGAGAGCGCTTCGAGGAGCTGCTGGTGTTTGTTCCCTTCATGCACACGTTCCTCAACAAGAAGAAGATCCGCCACAAGTTCATCATCATCAACCAGGTGGATCACTACAGGTGAGATCATCCAGAGGAAGGGTTGACCTTCACATGAGACACGCTGTAGACACGTGTCACATGTTCACGTACACGTGTCACATGTTCACGTACACGTGTCACATGTTCACGTACACGTGTGTTTCCTGCAGGTTCAACCGAGCGTCGCTCATCAACGTGGGCTTCCTGGAGAGCGGGAACGACACAGACTACCTGGCGATGCACGACGTGGACCTGCTGCCGCTGAACGACGCTCTGGACTACGGGTTCCCCGAGGGGGGGCCCTTCCACGTGGCCTCGCCCGAGCTGCACCCGCTGTACCACTACAAGACGTACGTGGGGGGGATCCTGCTGCTCACCAAGAAGCATTACCACATGGTACTGAGCTGCTCGCATCCTTTACTTTGCTGGTGCTCCAGATATATTATAGTTATTCATAATGATTTATTTGATATATAAATGGAAACCATGGAAATACCGACTTCAGGTTTATCAGAATCTGGTGGAGAAGTTTTTCTTGTCTCAGATGTTGTGATGTAATGACGTAATTCCTCCACCAGGTGGCGCTGTGTAGCTGTAATAACCCTGTTGTGTGTCTCCCAGTGTAACGGGATGTCCAACCGGTTCTGGGGCTGGGGCAGAGAAGACGACGAGTTCTACAGGAGACTGAAGAAAGCTGAGCTGCAGGTGAAGAGCACTGAGACGTTCTGTGGACTGGTCCAGGGAGACAAATGGTCCCAGGAGACAAATGGTCCTCCCTCGTTAGAGACTCGTTGTTATTGTGTCAGAATGAGACGAGAGACGAGAGGACAACAGAGACACAGTGAACCTCACACAGGAGGAAGCTCTCAGGGTTCTATAGGTAGAACGTTTACAGATATGCAGGATGTATTTCTACATGTGTATAGAAGTTAATCTATATAGACTGATGATAGTATATATTCAGGTATAGAATACAGTACATCGTGAATATATCATTTCACTATGAGCTACATGTTCACAGAATATTAACATTCATACGTTATAAAGATGAAATGTATAAGTAATGTGAATAATTATTAATCTTATGTAAATGTAATAATTATAAGTGAGTCGAAGGAAAAATGGTGAAAGTAAAAGATGTCAAATTATTATTCTCACCATCGTTTCAAACATTCTGCACAAAGCAGAAAACAAGGAAGTTTATTAATTATAAGTATATGATTCATTATATTCTGTTAAATCAGAGACATTAGAATGTTTTGAGGAGAAATGAATCTTAATATTTGGGGTTTGAATGAGTGGCGGGTCTCGATCTGATCAGTGTTTCCTCTCCAGCTGTTCAGACCCAGTGGAATCACCACCGGATATAAAACCTTCCTCCACATCCACGACCCGGCCTGGAGGAAGAGGGACCAGAAGAGGGTCGCTGCTCAGAAACAGGTAGGAACACTCCTTATGATTCAGCTGCTGGTCCTGGATCTGCTCACACGTCCAGAATCACCTTCTCAGAAACTACAGCAGATCCCAGAGGATGTGATGACTGCAGCCTTTTGTTCAAATCCTCCACTCGGCCTCGGTCATTAGTAACAACGTCATTTCCAAGTTTGTGTATTTAAACTGGAAAGTGTGTAAAACTATGTAGTCAGTTCAACGAACCTGTAACATACACGAGTCATTTAATATGAAGTCAATGTACAGAGGAGATGATGTTGTTCTCCGCAGATCAGTCATATCATGAATATCAGGTTTTTATCTTAAGATCTCAGGATAAAAGTTGAGAGCAGCAAAACGTTCAGATCCATCCTGGAACACGGGGGGGCAGCCGAGGAGCTAAGATGGAGGAGATGTTATCACGTTCATGTGATGACGAGTCGGCCAGCTGCATCTCTAACTTCATGACGTCACCAGTCGTGTTTTATTAAGTCACGATAACATATAATCACAATTGTATTGTAAACATGAAATAATCAAAATCCTTAAATCAGCCACAGCAGAAATATCTGTTTAACTGTGAGAACAAGACTAAAAACTTTGCTAGTCAACACTTGAAGAAGCCCTTTTAAATCCAGATGTGTCCCCCCCCCCCCCTCCCCCTCCCTCCCTGTAGGAGCAGTTCAAGGTGGACCCGGGGGGGGGGCTGACCAACCTGCGGTACCAGGTGGAGTCCAGACAGGAGCTGACCATCAGCGGGGCGCCGTGCACCGTCATCAGCACCAAGCTGGAGTGTGACCAGGACCTGACGCCGTGGTGCCTGCTGCTGTAGACGAGCACGTGGCTCAGCGGTGACGCGGGTTCGAGCCCCGACTGGAAACTTCTCCTGGTGATATGGTTTAACTGGGATCCTGTTCTCCTGCGGATCTGCAGCTGGATTATCTTCAGTGACACCAACAGACTTATTGAACTTTGATTCATTTCCACATTGAACTGAAACAAGCAGCTGAAGTTTAATAATCTGAGGATTGAACCAACAACCTCTGACTTGTGTTTGAATCAGTTCAGACGGGAAGGATTCAAACGTCCTGATGGCGACTTCCTGTCTGTCAAACTGCTCAGTCCATGTACCAGAGCTTTCAAACTTATGACCATGAACAAACGCACTTCCTGTTTGACCTCAAACCTCAGCGGACGCAGAGCGACATCGTGGCTGATCTGAGTCCAGCTGGACGAGCAGGATCCTGCTGGTACGACCTGAACCTGAAGTGTGTTTTCTTACTGTGGACCTGTGCTAAGGAACCGACCTCCAGCCACACACGTCTGTCCAGATGTCCACCACATCTGGAGAAACTAGCAACTCACTGTCACCTCACAGGGTTTGTTTTAGCTCTTTAGATCAGAAGATGGTTAATTATGATATTGAAGATTCATCTGACTACTAAGTGTTTGCTCATCAACAGCATGATCTATTTTTAGACTCAGAATTCACCCGAGGAAAAATACACTTTACTTTACAGTCAGGATTCTGTATCATAATCAAAAGCTTGTATTGAATAGTTTCATTTTCCCATAAATACAAGAAATGATGAGCTATGAACTCATAACTAGGAGAACTCACTGATGGACTCTGATGTTTCAGTCTGAACCGACACTGAGACCTTCTCGTCCTGATTCACGTGTTGTTCACACCAGCTTCAATCATCTGATTATTCTCAGAGTTCACAAAATAATGATCCTAGGATCCCTGAGCTGGTTTATTGAGATGAATCTCCGAGTTCTGTCTTCAGTCTGGTTCTTAGTTTAGTTTTTGTTCGGCTGCTGACACTGTCTTCTTCCCTGCTGTTGTCATGTGCTGGTCGGCCTCCAGGGGGCGCCACGGAGTTTAAAGGCAATGTATTTAGATGTCGTACAGATTTCTTTTTCACACAGATCATGGTGCCATTTATTTGTACAGTATTCAGTATTTATATACAAGAAAAACAAGAAGCAATTGTGTGTTTGTGTCTTTTTCTTTGTTGTCATGTTATTTTTCATGTTGGAAAATTCTTCCTCTGACACAAAGTTCAGTTTTCTACTAGAAACAACAAGGAGGAGAACTCTGAGACATCAGTGTTCTCTCAGGTTGGGAACATGATGGGAACATGTCTGGAACATGATGGGAACATGATGGGAACATGTCAGGAACATGATGGGAACATGTCTGATTCTCATTCTGTCCCTGTTTCCTCTCTGAATCCTGGATTGTTCCCGTGAAGCAGCTGCAGACGAGTTCACAGCCTCGAGTCTCCTCCTCTTACACATGTGGTCGTCGGTGAGCTCCTCCACATACATGTCACCTCCTCTTCGCTCCTCATTCACATGTCGTGTTGCAGCCGGTGTGACTTCTAACACCACGTGTGAGTCAGCAGCGGGAGGAGAGCAGGTAAACACAGGTGGAGGAGGGAGGGTGAGCGGAGCCTTTAGCAGCTGGAACAGCCAGTTAGCCTGTGATCCTGCTAATGAGCCTCTGTGGAGCTGCTCATCTGCCGCTCGCCACACAAACTGCAGAAGAAGAAGAAGAGTTGACCCGACCTCTTCTTCAAACTCGCTTCTCTCTGTGTTAATGATCCTGTGCAGCAGCATTTCATTTAAACTGAATTGTTGGGATAAAGAATTTATAAACTGAAAATAATGTGTTTATTCATGTTTAATTCATTATTAACTCATGAATTCACCAAATCCACCCGTGAGGAGTCAGTGATTCTACCTGAGGAGCAACACATCCTGGAGATTTACACACAACTTCTGCTGTTGTGGAAATTATCTGGAATTTTATAGAAATAACCAAATATCCTGTAAATATAAACAACCTCAGATCACATATACTTTAATTTGATAAACTGAATTATAAGATAACATTCTTCTGCTCTCCACTTCTGCCTCTGTGCTGTTTGAACACATGTTGATCTCGTCGATTTTCCTGCTGTGGCTCTGCTGCTGCACATCAGGCCCCCTCGGGCCCCTGGATGCCCCCCTCGGGCCCCTGGATGCCCCCCTCGGGCCCCTGGAGGCCCCTGTAGAGCCCCTGTAGAGCCCGGCTGCTTTGACAAAATGCCTGAGTCGTTTCCTGTCGACAGAAACCAGTTCCGATGCAGTTGTGGATTTTTTGGGGACGAGCCAAAGATGGCGACAGAGACAAAGAGAGGACGGGGTGAATCTCCCCCCCCCCCCCCAAGCTGCTCCCCCACGGGTGCAATTTTCACCTTTTGTTGGAGGTGACTGTGATGATTAGATAAAAAGACACCTCTGCTCACAAATAGACGACAGCAGCACCCTGCTCTGCAGCTTTGTGCTAATTTTTTAATTCCCCACTCAGTAATTATAATTCTTTATCTCGGCTGTAATATAAGATAATGGAAATTGTAAAGTAATAAGTAGGAGAGCCAGGCTGCGCTGTTCACACGTATTTATAGATGAGCAGAGCTCCACAGCAGATGTGGGGCCAACACTTCATTTTCAGCCTTTGTTAATGAATGTGGGAGATTATGTTTCTATTATGGTGCAATTAGCAAAAAATAAAAGATAAAGCAGAGCAATGAGATCATGTAATCATATTCACTGCTTGTCTAATAAAACACAAAGGGACCCGACGCAGTCAAAACACAAGCAACTGTTTCATCTCCAATAGAAGCTGCAGCTCTGAGCAGATGTTTCACTTCCTGCTCGAGGTGACCGTGTGTTCCTGTTGTGTTCCTGTTGTGTTCCTGGTGTGTTCCTGTTGTGTTCCTGTTGTGTTCCTGTTGGATGAGGACAGGACTTCACTGGGATGCTCCCAGTCTGTAAATCCTCTGAGCTCAGAGCTTCAGTCAATCTGTGCTTTACCACAGTTCAGTCACCATGAAGCCGACTGATTGGAGATCTGTGTGTCGACCTTCAGCCAACGACTCTGTTTGAGATGCATTTCACTGTGAGTGGATTCAAAGGTGAAATCTTATCAGAAAATCCATTTGGATTCTGAAGTCAAACTGCTGTTCTGAGTCGCTGGGGCTCATCATACCGACAAACAGCAGGGGGCGCTAGTTCTTCAGTCAGTCGTTTATACCACTGCAGGAGAAAGGAGGCTCAAGGCCAATGTATGCTTCTGCGTTTTGACGGACACGGACAGATAGGACCGCCCTCTCCAACGTGGAACGCCCTCTCCGTGCCTCTCCCGGCTCCTCGGAGAGCTTTTCGTGCAGCTCTCATTTTTCTAACTATACGTCGAAATGACGGACAGCCCACGGATAGCACTTGGCTGTGATTGGTCCGCTAACGCCAGCATTTCGGAATGGAAACTTCCTGTTCCATTCCCTACATCACAATAAACCAAAATCACAACTACGACTCTATGATTAATGTGACAAGTGTGTTAAGCCAGCGGCGTTGTCCGGCTGACGGTGGCTGGTTAGATCACTTACAGCATGTGTGTACGGTCACATACGGTTATAACGAACTTTGATAACGGGGCTAGCGGGCTAGCCACCATGCTAACTGCGGTGGGAACAGCGCACAAACCCGCTGACTTTAATCCCACGGCTCATGACACTGTTTCTCAAACACCGTCAGGTTAGAAGCAAACACTTGGTAGTAGTTGTATCGGGTGTCCGTGTTGACTGTGTGTGGAAGCTGAGGGGGGGGAGCTAGCTGCCTCCGTGTAGCTTCAAGCTGTTGCAGCTGTTGAATTAGCAACGCAGTTTGGAAACAAGACCGGGGAACCGCTGCGCTAAGACACGATAACATAAGCACTTTGACCCGCTGGGTGTCACTTTATTCAGCAAAAACTGTCGCGTCATCAACATCCTTTTTCTGTTAGTTGCCATCGTTCACTGTGTGTGAGGAGCCGGGAGGACGTAAATAAACCAGCGTGGACTTCTTCTATATATCTCATGAGGTAGGCTTGTCTAAGCTCGACTTCCGTCTCGCCATCTACTGTTCTGGCGGTGAATTGTTTTCACAACAAAAAGGCTCGTAGAACTATAAATCAAAAAGGGTCCGATCCGTCCGTCCGTCCGTCATTCCGAAACGGACTCGGAGAAGCATACTGAGGCCTTCAGGAGGTACAGAGGGTCGTCCAGTAGCCTTAAGGTCGGTGGTTCGATCCCTGGCTGAATGAATGTGATGGAAGCTCGTTGGTCTCAGGGGAAGACGCCATGTTTCTGAGGTCATGTGATGAAGACGTCACAGAATCAGTTGGTAGCTCCGCCTTCTGAGTCAGCGTCTGTTACAACGTCACCTTGATGAATCAAAAACAATCTTTGAACTTTTGTTATGTACAGTTTGCTTTTCTTTATCATTTAACCACATTTATCATTTAACTCACATGAACGTGATGTTCTACATGTTGGTGTCTGTGCTGCTGCATCGGCTTCATATTTAAATCTCATCACAACAAGATGAAAAGAAAAGATAACGACTGATTTAAAGATTTAATTAATGATTAAAAACAGGTTCTTTAAAAGGTGCCGCAGATAAAACACTGTAAACAGGTAGTTGTGTGTGTGTGTGTGTGTGTGTGTGTGTGTGTGTGTGGGTCTGTGTGTGTGTGTGTGTGTGCGTGTGTGTGTGTGTGTGTGTGTGTGTGTGTGTGTGTGTCGGCATCAGTCCACCTACAGATGGTCAGACTCTCACTCGTCTGTCACACTCTGATTGGCTGCTTTGCTGCTGGAAGCTGCTGAACCATCGGGACAGATTTTCACACACGGACACACACACACAGACACACACACACACACACACACACACACACACACACACACACAGACACACAGTATGGCATGTACAGGAGGAACAGAGCAGCAGTAACAACATGGAGTTGCAGAGACGATGGTGTCTGCTGCTCGTGATGAAGATTTGACCTCCACACGTTGGAATTCTCCTTTTGTACGAACGACTTCTCGAAGCTGCTGAAACCGGCTGAAGCTTCAGATTCAAACTCGTTCATTTGCTCTTTGTTGAATCTGTTGGAGCCGAGCAGAGAGAGAACGATAAGGAAATATTCATCTGAGAGACATAAAGAAATCCAGAATCATGAAACATGTCCCAGATTCATCCAGCAAATCTCACTCAGAGTTATTAAAGGTGATGATCTGTTTAAATCAGATTAATCAGATTAAAAAAACCTTGTATTTGTACTTTTAGTTGTTTTCGCTTGTGAAAAACGTTCAGTCCGTAAAGTAAATTTTAAAAAGTGAATTAATTCATCAAAACAGAAACAGTTTGTTCTTCAGTCTTATGAGATTTTACACTTTTGTTCCTCTTCAGTTCCGATCAGGGGAAACATTTTACTTTTACAATTAAACTTATTTAATTTGCAGACAGAAACGAAGTTAACGTCATAGTTCTGAGGTTTTAATGGGAACCAGTGTTTTCATTTCCTGGTTATGAATGAAATGGATTTTTTATAGGTTTTATGTATATTGCACTTTTATATTGAAAAATGAATTAATCAATACAAGGGTAATATATTTAAAGATAATAAATAAAGGGAAGCAAAGTGTTGACAGTAGGATAAAATTTGGCTACAAGGAAAATATGCACCTTTACGGAAGGTGATATTAAAATAATACATCAGTTATAAAAAAAGAATGTGCAGATTTATAGAAATAATCAAATTCAAAACGTATATAAAATTAATTAAATATAAAACATTAAACACAATCTAATAGTAGGGACATGTAATATCCAAGATGATTTATTTTTTACTTTATTTTTATTTTTAAGGACATTTGTGTCAGTAAAACTAAAATCACATGTGATGTGTGTGATTCAGTGTCTGGCCACTGGAGGGCGCTGTGCTTTAGTGTCATGAGCTGAGGAGCGACTGGTTGTTCAGATCAAACTTTAAATATAATATTTAAATGATCATAGTGATAAAGTAAAATATTAAATAAAATAATATATTAAATGAAGCATAAATAAAAAATAAAAACTAACGAAATAATGATTTATAAACGGTAAAAGATAATTAAAATATAAACAGAAAAATATATAAA
The DNA here is from genome assembly GCF_947347685.1 of Pleuronectes platessa. Taxonomy (NCBI): domain Eukaryota; kingdom Metazoa; phylum Chordata; class Actinopteri; order Pleuronectiformes; family Pleuronectidae; genus Pleuronectes; species Pleuronectes platessa. The sequence goes on from NC_070633.1 coordinate 28,906,475, forward strand.
AGTGATAGTTTGGTTATTATGATTCAATAATAATTTTAATCAAAACATTCTGCATGATGAGCATTTAGAATTAAGAGAGATTAATATTCATGAGCTAAAATAAAATATGTTTAAAGGTTTGAATCAGACGTTTCTTGAGGCCAATCACTGAACTGACGTGTGCAGGAGGCGGAGCAGCTGTTGGTTTGTTGGATGTTTGTTTGTTGTTTTGTTGGTTTGTTTGATTGTTGTTTGTTTGTTGGTTTGTTGGTCTGTTGGTTTGTTGGATGTTTGTTTGTTGTTTTGTTGGTTTGTTTGATTTTTGTTTGTTGGTTTGTTGGTCTGCTGGTTTGTTGGTCTGTTGGTTTGTTGGTTTGTTGGTCTGCTGGTTTGTTGGTCTGCTGGTTTGTTGGTCTGTTGGTTTGTTGGTTTGTTGGTTTGTTGGTTTGTTGGTCTGCTAGTTTGTTGGTCTGTTGGTTTGTTGGTTTGTTGGTTTGTTGGATGTTGGTTTGTTTGTTTGTTGGTTTGTTGGATGTTGGTTTGTTGGTTTGTTGGTTTGTTGGTCTGCTGGTTTGTTGGTCTGTTGGTTTGTTGGTTTGTTGGTTTGTTGGTTTGTTGGTTTGTTGGTCTACTGGTTTGTTGGTTTGTTGGTTTGTTGGATGTTGGTTTGTTGGTCTGTTGGTTTGTTGGTTTGTTGGTTTGTTGGTTTGCTGGATGTTGGATGTTGGATGTTGGTTTGTCGGTTTGTTGGTTTGTTTGTTTGTTTGTTTGTTGGTTTGTTGGTTTGTTGGTTTGTTGGATGTTGGTTTGTTGGTCTGTTGGTTTGTTGGTTTGTTGGTTTGTTGGTCTGCTGGTTTGTTGGTTTGTTGGTTTGTTTGTTTGTTTGTTTGTTTGTTTGTTTGTTGGTTTGTTCGTTGGTTTGTTGGTTTGTTTGCAGGATTCTGCAGGAGCCACTCACCTGACCCGGTGACGTTTGGACTCCGAGGTGAAGGCTCCAGTCTTCAGGGTCTCAAGGTTCTCAAGGTGTGAAGCAGTTTCTCAAACGAGTCGAGCAGCGTTTCCGAGTGTCTCAGTCTCAGCAGCTGTGAAACTCTGTGTGTGTTGTGAAGCTCTGTGTGTGTTGTGTTGTGTTGTGTTGTGAGACGTGTCGTGTGGACACAGCCTCACAATGACATGTGGGTCACTGGACCTGTGACCAGGATCCATCAGAGCTGACTGTGTGTGGTTCTTTGTGAGTTAATGACAGTTTATGTGTGAGAACATGAACAGAACCTCTGACAGCGCAGGTTGTCAGTCCCCCCCCCCCCCCCCCCCCCCCCGGCCCGGCGCTGAGTTATGACATTTCTGGCATAGCTGTGCTGCAGGTGAAAACACGTCTCTGTGAAATGCAGTTTAACTAATGGTGCACCTCCTGCAGCAATTTGTCCTCAGCAACAACACATAAATTACCGTTTAGGAGACGACTGGGCCGCCGGCGCTGCGAGGCGCTGACTGACAGTTTGAGGCGAGTGCAGCAGCGGTTCTCAAGCCCCCCCCAGCCCCCCCCACCCCCCCACCCCCCCACCGGGGCCCCTGCAGGGGGTTCCAGGGAGTTCCCTTTTAAAATCCAACTTTGATTTGCACGAATTTCTCCAATTACAGACGGAAAGATTTCACTCACACATCTGTCACACATCTGTCAGGCATCACAAGAAGAACAATGCATCGTTCAAAAACTGCTCATTCATATTAATAAACCTGTCTCAGAATAAAATAAAGAAATAAGGAAATAAAGAAAATAAAAAATTGCAGTTAACACATAAACACATTATAAATGATTCCTTCCACTGTTCAGGCTTCGTCCACACAACAGACTGTGAATGAAGATGGACGACATCACAGCTACTAAGACAGAAGCCAAAGTGTCGCCCCCTGGTGTGTGGCTGCAGTATAGGTCATAAATCTCCATGTTAGCAGTTGGGACATGGACCAAACAACAAGAAACCAAAGTAGATGTTCAACAGATGTTTCTGTGATTCCAGCTCGTTCTTCTCTCTGATGTTTGTTTAAGTTTCTGATCAGTTTGGTTTGAATTCGTTATTTGATGATATAAAAAAAGGGGCGGGGACGAGATGATTGACAGCTGAGACTGACTCTGACATCACCACCACAAGATGGCAGCGTTTGTTTATCCTGATGTTTTCAAAGGAGGTGGAGACGTGTCGCTCATATTTTTTCAATCTCATAATTTTTTTATAATTCATTACATCTGGTGTCCACACACCTCCACATCGTACATTTCTAAACGCTCGTCATTTATGTCTGAAAACTCTGGGTTGGTGTTTTAGTCTGAACGAACAGAAACGGAGACTTTCGTAAAGGATGATGCAGACTTTCTCTTCCTGATTGGTTCTTATCAGTCACATGACAGAGCACATACCTCAGTGGCAGTAAACTTTCCTATTCTCTATTTTATTCTTTAAATCAAACCGTTGTCTTCCACTTATTCCCGACGTCCCTCTCACCTTCCAGCTCCTCCTGCAGGATCCTGAGATGTTGCCAGGCCTGATGGGTAATGTGGTCCCTCCGGCAGGTTCTGGGTCCAGCCCCGGGCCCGGTCCACCTCCGACCCCCGACATGTGTCTCTCAGGCAGAGTCCCCGATGGAGAGAAGTCATTTCAGCCCTTTCACGACCTCGTTCTCAGCACAGAACTCAATTCAGAGCCTGGAGAAAAGACACAACCATAAACTTGAATCATAACACATCTTTAAAGCCTCAAACCTTTAAACTGATTATTTGAATCTTTATTTCTCTCAGCTGTTAAACGATGATCTGTCAGCGTCACTGGAGCCGAATGTCTTCAAAATGCTTTGTCTGTGTTTCCTCGGCCTCGGAGGCTCAGCGCCGTCATCGCCTCACTTCGGTTTCCTTCGTCTCTTCACAGCGAAGAATCACAAACCGTTCGTTAGTGTCAGAGAAACTCGACAGGTCGGGATGAGACAGACAGGAAGCTCAGCCGACTGCAGGACTCACACACCACCGAGATGAAAGCAGCTGACACAGTGACATAATGTCTTTGTGCATGTGTGTGTGTGTGTGTGTGTTTGTGTGTGTGTGTGTGTGTGTGTGTGTGTGTGTGTGTGTGTGTGTGTTTCCTGCGGAGGGAATGTCGTCCGACCACCATCGTCTCCTTGTTGAAGGAAAAGCTTGTGAGACGACAGCAGTAATTAAATAACGGAAGTCAGTGATAGAGTTTTTTAAAACAATGTGACCATCAGAGCTGAGATTTGACAGAGACTGAGACAGAGACAGAGACAGAGACAGAGACAGAGACGGAGTCTGAGACTGAGACTGAGACTGAGACAGAGACAGAGACAGAGACAGAGACAGAGACAGAGACGGAGTCTGAGACAGAGACAGAGACAGAGACAGAGACTGAGACTGAGACAGAGACAGAGACAGAGACGGAGTCTGAGACTGAGACTGAGACTGAGACAGAGACAGAGACAGAGACAGAGACAGAGACAGAGACAGAGACGGAGTCTGAGACTGAGACAGAGACAGAGACAGAGACGGAGTCTGAGACTGAGACTGAGACTGAGACTGAGACAGAGACAGAGTCTGAGACTGAGACAGAGACAGAGACAGAGACTGAGAATGAGACAGAGACTGACAGAGACAGAGACTGAGACTGAGACTGAGACAGAGACAGAGACTGAGACTGAGACAGAGACAGAGACAGAGACGGAGTCTGAGACAGAGACAGAGACAGAGACAGAGACAGAGACGGTGTCTGAGACTGAGACTGAGACAGAGACAGAGACAGAGACGGAGTCTGAGACAGAGACAGAGACTGAGACTGAGACAGAGACAGAGACAGAGACGGAGTCTGAGACAGAGACTGAGACAGAGACAGAGACTGAGACTGAGACAGAGACAGAGACAGAGACGGAGTCTGAGACAGGGACTGAGACAGAGACAGAGACTGAGACTGAGACAGAGACAGAGACAGAGACGGAGTCTGAGACAGAGACAGAGACAGAGACGGAGTCTGAGACAGGGACTGAGACAGAGACAGAGACTGAGACTGAGACAGAGACAGAGACAGAGACAGAGACAGAGACAGAGACAGAGACGGAGTCTGAGACTGAGACCGAGACGGAGGACAGAGACAGAGACTGAGACTGAGACAGAGACGGAGGACAGAGACAGAGACAGAGACAGAGACAGAGACAGAGACAGAGTCATCAGATGTTTCACTGATGAGACACAACTCAACTCCTCTTGACCTCATGTATTAACCAGGTAACCATCGACATGTGGGTCGGGACTCGAGTGTTAGCGGTGACCTCAGCTCGATTGTGAACAGGCTGAATTAAACAGACCCTGGATCAGGACGTTCTCCTGATGAGAGAAACAACTTTAATATTTTCACTTTGACTATTTTAACACAAACTCTTGATTCCTTCATTCAGAAGTGAAACTTTTCCATCCTGAGGTTTGTGTACAGTTGTGAGTCGGTGTGTAAAAGTTCCATCTCCTCAGGCCCGACTGTAAAATGAAAACTACGAGCTGATTACAAAGTGACACCTCGTGTGTTCATGTGAAGCCTGAGGGGCCCGAGGCTCAGCGGGGGGGTGAGGAGGACGCTGATGGGCGATGATGGCCGATGTGTCTCTACACGACCTCGCCGCCGCCCGGCTCCCTGTGCAAATGGCCTCCACGTCTCGGCGCTAAAATCAAACAACATGTCGCTGGTCTCACCACAGACATGTCTGAACGCTCCGTGCTTCAGGTCCGATGCTCGTTCCTTCTTCTTGTCCTGGATCCAAACTTCAACACGTTAGTTTTCATCTTGTCTTTCTAAGACAGTGGAACAGAGACAAGTTGGTTTTATCAGCTCCTTCACGTTGTCTTCTCTACCTCAGAGGATCTTCATCTTCCTTGTGCTCCTCTTCTTCATCCTGAGATCTTTGTGTTCTTCCAGTTTCACGTCCGTCTCGTGTTAGAAACCTCATCAACACGTCCACTCGCTCTCTGGGAAGCTGCAGGACATTTCACCAGGAGGCTGCAGGAGAGGACATGTCCACACAGACTGACTCAGACATTAGTTCTCACAGACAAGTGAGTCTCAAGTTCTACTTTGTCTTGTTTTACATCTAAACTTATATTTGATTACTGCAGTTCTGCTGCCTGAGGGGACGACTGATGATGAAAACAAATGAAAGATGCTGCTGCTGTTATTAAAACTGACTCTGGATCTGTTGCACGTGAGAAATTCACTTCTTCTCTTCCATCGATCCCAGTTTGAACCAGTATGTCACCAAAGGACCAGCAGCAGAAGAAAACGATCCCACATCATCAGTTTCATTTGTTGACTTTATTTAAACTTTGATATTTACGTTGTTATTTCACTCGTTCTGTCTCAGAGAGAAGCTTCATGGAAACACCTGAAGCTTCAGAGTCTCATCAACAAACTGGTTTCTCTTCTCAGACTCTCCGGATGCAGCGTGAAGGTTAAACATGAACGAGGACACAAAGCAAACGCCATAAACATGGCGGCCGTCAGCGGGTAAACAAGCAGCGGCGAGCAGGGAGGCGTTTAGCAGCTAATTGTCTTCACAGGGGACGTGAGACGACCTCAGTTAAAGTCTGAAAGTCCCCGAGCCGGAGGGCTGGAAACAGACGCTGCTACAGGAAGAGCCCGGGGGCACAGGGGAGGATCACCCCCCCCCCACCGCACACACATAAACACACACACTGAGACACACACACCTCCACTGAGACACACACACCTTCCCTGAGACACACACACCTGACTGAGAACACACACACACTCACTCCAACAAACACACACAGAGATGTAGAAATGAGAAGAAATGCATGAGTGTCCCTCAGCAACACACACACCTGGACACAAAGGGAGTGTCAATCACCAACACACACACACAGACACACACCTGAGCAGCCCCCTCCCCATGACACCTGTCAACACTTTAGCTGTGGAATAAACATCCCCTGAGCTCGTCTGACAGGTCGACCAGCAGATCAAATGGAAGCGCTGCCGAGGCCGTCAGGTCCGACCTCAGATCAGCTCTCACTCCGTCTCCTGATGGACGACTTCAGATTAGAGCTCCGACCAATGGAGGAGCAGCGTCAGTGCTGAGGAGCCTTCGTGACCAATCAGCTTCTCTCTGAGAGAACCAACCAACCGGATCCTCAGGACTGAGACTAAACCAACGATACAACAGATCAGGAAAGAACCAGGTGATGAAGAACCAGCAGCAGCCGGGAGACCATTTCTGAAATATAAAAAGGTGAATTTACAAATAGCGATGGTTTCACTTCTGCTGATTCAACAAATTGGTACATTAGCGCCACCAGCTGGTTTGGAGGGTGGACCAGTTTGAGCTCTTCTCCACCTGGACGGTGTCGGTGCAGAGACTGAATCCTTCAAAGAACCGGTTCTGACACCATCTGGAGGAAAGGAGGTCAAAGGAGGTCAAGGAGGTCAAAGGAGGTCAAGGAGGTCAAAGAGGTCAAAGGACATCATGTGCAGTTTTTAAGTTCAATGATTAAATTTACATGAACACTGTAAATATAAAATAACCTAAACACGACTAAATGATAAATCCTCACGATCACACACGCTGTTCTTTTACATTTGTTATAAACTGGAATCATTTTTGTTTTCTTCCAAATCGTCTTTTCACGATGCATTGAACTTAATATGATTTTAAGATATTTGAATACTTCCTTCGGTCTAATGATTCCTTCTCTGCTCCGTTGACACATTTACACATGAAGGTCGATTCCTGAACCAAAACCTAATGAACCAGAGTAAACTGATAGATTCATCTGAGCAGGAACAAGTTCCCAGAGAACGTGAGTGATGAGAATCAGCAGCAGGAACCGTGGCACTGGTCAGAACCTAATTAAATTAAGTCAATGTGAGACTTGTTTTCACTTCCTGTCGTCTTTTCTTTCTCTGGTTTCATTCATCACTCTGAACCGGATCTCCCTCTCTCTCTCTCTGCTCACTGTTGGATCTCCTGGTTTCACCGCTCCATAAATAAGAGGCGTTCCCTGCCGTCGGCCTCACTTCCTCCCTGCAGCTGTCTGCCGGCGCTGCCCACCTCCGGCTCGGGCCTCGGGGGCTTCACTGCTACTTAGGTGGTAATATATCGTCCTGGTTAGCACAGGTGTCTTCCTAAAGTGGTCTGGATCAGATAAGAACAGACCCTCCTCCCCTTTCCCGCCTCCCACACTTCAGACTCACCTCCCCCCCACACTCTGAAACCTGCCGCAGGTGATCTGCTCTTTAAATCTACACAGGCATCAGAGTTTAGGAAAACTTGTGATTGTAGTAATAAGGTCAGAGGTCAATCAGGACAAATTCCTGTGTTACATGACTGGTTCCTGTTTAAACTGCATCTGGACTGAAACCGGTTTCCTGATGAGCCTCTTCACAAAGATGTCTACAGATTCCTACTTAGCACCGGTTGTTATAGCATCAGAAGAGTAATATATGATAAACTGATTGAGGATCAGCTTTGATAAACCAGTGTTCAGATCACAAACACAAAGGACCTAGACAGGTTCCCTGCTGAACTCCACTCTAACATGATTTAATTTCCCAGAACCATTCGACTTGTGGATCTTGTTTTAAACTGATTCATCTTTAACGTGTCTTCAGCAAACAGCAACGTTTTCAAATGAATTATCTTAAGCTTTGAAAATATTTTTTAACAATTGCACGATTCTGTTCTCACAACTTAATCCCGACAGGTTCCTGCTGATGAAGCCATCGTGTGGAGTCGGCTGCAGACCCTCCTGGTAGAACCTTCATTCTTCAGAGTGCACTTCAAACCCTCCAGGAAGGAAACGTGAAAATAATGATATATGAACGCAGACAGAAGAATCCTGGCAGTAAACCTCCGTACAGACAGAGCTGCACCGGGGCAGGTTTGGGTTTTTTCCTCGTCTCGTTTTTGAAAGTCTGGAAATTACCCAACACGTGTGAGCGGAGGGAAACCGGGTTGTAGGTCTTCATACCTGCTCAGGATAATAACAGGTATTGAGCAGCGAGACGAGTCCATGATTGCAGCAGGGGGTATTTTCTTTTCAGAGGGAGGGAGGGACGCTTTGGCATTTGGAAGTTTAAACTGGTCGTGACAAGTGGCCATAAATTACTCTTTAAAACATCCATTAAAACTCATCTGACACAAATAGTCACTGATGCCATCCATCAACATACCTGAGTGGCAGTGATGGCGTGAGTGATGAATGTGAAGACTCTGGACGAGACGCCGTGTTGAGGAGTCGGGGAAACATGTGAGTCCGTGATAGAGTCAGAGATAAATGTTGTAAACGACTCACTGATTACAAAACCGCTCAACACACCCAAACTGTAAACCTGCCATGATGGATGGATGATTAAATACTGTAAAAACGTGGCTGGATGACGGGACAACGGCTCATCGGGCCCCAGGCAGAACAACTTTC
>NC_070633.1:28919938-29029938 GCF_947347685.1 Pleuronectes platessa
GGGGCTGAAGTGGGACATTAAGTGCGGTTGCTTTCTCCACAGAGCCGAGCACTGGAGTGGCTGCGGGGCTGAATCAGGCGGTCGGTCTCAGGCTGCGGCGCCGGGCCTCGTGGGTCCTGGTGGGTCCTGGTGGCTGATTGCACGTGAAATCTCACCATGTGTCCAGCAGGACGCAGCAGCAGGTGTCAGGACTCAATTAATGTAATCGCTGAGCTCGTTTACACAAGGGGCCGTTTAGACTTTAATTTACATGGAAGGTACTTTTAATAATCTTGTAATAAACTCTCCTCACATTCACCGACTGATTTCAGAAGAAACAAACTTATCAGAAACTTGAACACTTGATGAAATCAGTGTGATAAGATCTGTTACAGAAACTATCGGACTTTTATTTAACGTTCTACTAAGACTTTTTAGTTTGGTCCATGTCCAATCTGTTAACATGGAGGAGGTGGGGTTTATGACCTATACTGCAGCCAGCCACCAGGGGGCCATAGAGATGATTCGGCTTCACAACATATATTTATCAGTTCATATGTCGATTCAAATCTTGTCCTTGTCCTCTAAATCAGTTGCAGTCACTTTTATTCTGAAAGTCTTTATTTATGTATCTGTTACTGTCTGACGTACAGAGACGTTTTATTCTGAAAACTGATTTATTTTAAGGCTGTCAGTGTTTTCTGATTAATGAACAGATGTAAAATCTCCTCCGTAAACTCACTGAGATTTTCCATCTAAAAGTCAAGCAAATTAATTCATTTTTTGTTTATTAATTTATACATTTTCAATTAATTCACTTTTGCATATTTGAAAATTAATTCAGAAGACGTAGCTGTGTTAATGTCAGAGGTGAACTAGGAAGTGTTCATAGTGACACTCTGTCGGCCTGTGGCGCCTCGTCTGAAACTGAAATGTTTATTATTTTACTGTGAAAGGGTCGTGCTCACAGAAACTGTCCTGATGATGAAAGTGTGTTTGGAGGATTATTGTTCCTTCATTTCTTGGTGTGACATGAAAGAGCCTCCTGAGAAGGAAGTTAAACTCTGGTGTCTTTCTGCTCGCAGCTATCAGCGTTACTAATCCTCTCGCTGCCTCTCTTGTTCGCCCGCTCAAAGCGACAGCGGGGATAACATCACTTCATTGACGTCCAGTCGTGGTTTGTCAATTAGCCGTTTGTAGTCGACTAATCTCCTCAGCACTGCTCCGGGTTTCCACTCGTACGGAGGAGGAGAACAGCCCAGCGCTCTAATGCCGTCTAATGACGTTATGGGAGGAATAGCCCCATGCCGCTGGGAACCTGGTAATCCCACTTTGTCCCTTTCTGGATTTGTTCAGAACCCCCACCTCCTCCCCCCTCCCCGTTGCTGATCCCCTTCGTGTTGCAGCGACACAATGGGCCCCCCCGCTGCCGGGCCCGTCCACCTCTTCGTCTCTAAACGCCCTCTTGTTTGTCGGCCGCGGCCGGGGGCGCGCTCCGTATTATCTTCTCCTCAATTAGCAGAAGGGCTTGTGTTGATCACTTCCTCTGCGGAGGTGAGCGAACATTCCTCCAGGCCACGTTCACGCGGGAGATTATCAATGAGGAGCCGCGGAGCCAACCAGAGACCGGGAAGAGAAACTCCCCCTTTCAACATGTCCGTCATTAACGCACGGTGGAAATAAGATTCCTCGTTGGTCTTGAACGAGATTGGAGTCGTTCCAGGATCCACCAACTGCCAGATCCAGCTCCTCGTGGAGAGTTTGGTGTCACGTCTGTTCGGCGCTGGGACGCAGGCCGACAGTTGCCGGCCCTCCAGAGCTCCGCCCACTTCTTTCAGGTTCATTGTGGCCTCTCCTGTTCGGGGGGGGGGGGGGCTTTGAGGAACCTGTCCTCCCATTTCCGCCGAACTCTCTAAAACAAAACTCTGCCAAATCCCTCTCTGCAGAAACCCTCCCCCAACCCTCCCCCGCTCTGTGGTGTCAGAGAGCAGGGGCTGATGGGGGGGGGGGGGGGGCTGAGGGGACGAACGTTTAACTTTGATTCACTGAGACTCAACTCTGCAGAGAAAGTTAATGAAACTTTAAAACATGTGACGATCAGAGCTTTTATTAAAGTGACAATAACTTCCATTTAATCCACTGCAGAAAAATGTATTGATATGAAATCAATAAATATGAGAAATAACAGCTGGTCTCATTCAGGCTGGTCACTGAGGGTTTTGGGGAAAACAGTAAAAAGTTTAGAGTCCTGTTTCGAGTTTGACCAATCAGGTTCCGGCAGCTTTGATTTCCTGCAGGTCAACAAAATGATGATCAGCTTTTTATTTGATCTGCTTCTAGAAGCATCGTCTGTGAATCGCTCTCTGAGTTCTGTCTGGAGAAAAGATTGAAGACACCAGTGGGACTGTGACCGGAGGACAGAGGACAGAGGACAGAGGACAGAGGACAGAGGACGGAGGACAGAGGACAGAGGACAGAGGACAGAGGACATAGGACAGAGGACGGAGGGTCAGCTGAGGTCACCAGAAGCCAAGGATCTGATTGGACAGAAAATCTCACGTTTTCACGTTTATGAAGAGAACATGAGGAGAACAATAAGAGAACATGAAGATAACATGAAGAGAACATGAGGAGAACAATAAGAGAACATGAAGATAACATGAAGAGAACATGAAGAGAACGTGAAGAGAACAATAAGAGAACATGAAGAGAACATGAGGAGAACATGAAGAGAACATGAAGAGAACGTGAAGAGAACAATAAGAGAACATGAAGAGAACATGAGGAGAACATGAGGAGAACATGAAGAGAACTTGAAGGGAACATGAAGAGAACATGAAGAGAACATGAGGAGAACATGAAGAGAACATGAAGAGAACATGAGGAGAACATGAAGATAACATGAAGAGAACTTGAAGAGAACATGAAGAGAACATGAAGAGAACGTGAAGAGAACAATAAGAGAACATGAAGAGAACATGAGGAGAACATGAAGAGAACATGAAGAGAACGTGAAGAGAACAATAAGAGAACATGAAGAGAACATGAGGAGAACATGAGGAGAACATGAAGAGAACTTGAAGGGAACATGAAGAGAACATGAAGAGAACATGAGGAGAACATGAAGAGAACATGAAGAGAACATGAGGAGAACATGAAGATAACATGAAGAGAACGTGAAGAGAACAATAAGAGAACATGAAGAGAACATGAGGAGAACATGAAGAGAACATGAAGAGAACGTGAAGAGAACAATAAGAGAACATGAAGAGAACATGAGGAGAACATGAGGAGAACATGAAGAGAACTTGAAGGGAACATGAAGAGAACATGAAGAGAACATGAGGAGAACATGAAGAGAACTTGAAGGGAACATGAAGAGAACATGAAGAGAACATGAGGAGAACATGAAGAGAACATGAAGAGAACATGAGGAGAACATGAAGATAACATGAAGAGAACTTGAAGAGAACATGAAGAGAACATGAGGAGAACGTGAAGAGAACAATAAGAGAACATGAGGAGAACATGAGGAGAACATGAGGAGAACGTCACAGATGATTTTATTACACATTAGTTTAGTGTCTAAACGTTCCTGTTGTGTCGGAGCAGAACCTTGAAGCTCTCTGGTGAGTCCTGGTCTCAGTACGAGTTGTCTTCTTTCTCTTTGGAGACTCTTTTGTCTCGTTGTGTTGAGGAGAGGCCGACTCCTCTGCCCCCCCAACACCCCATCCCCCCACCCCCCCACCCCACCGCTCCACCAGCCGCCAAGAAAAGCCCAGAGAGGAGAAGGACAGATGGCCGCTCGGTTTAAAATCAGACCTCGGCTGCTTGAGCCGCCGCCGCCGAGCGGCCACGGCTCCACCGGAGTCACAGGAAGCAGATGCACGTGCATATGCTTTTCCCTCAAATGATCCCATGTTTGGTGGAGATGAAGAGGGCCAGAGAGCAGGACACAGGAGCAGGGTTGATGGTTCACATCCCCGAGGTCTGCCCGCTCTGATCTGTGTGTTTGTTTGGATGATACAGGACAGCGGAGGCGGGAGGAGACTGAGGAAGTAAGACTAAAGGACACTGATCACCACAGATTCAGTGAATTACAGCTCGTCAGTATTTGTGCTCCTCTCCCTCTTCTCTGGCTCTTCAGTCAGAGACTCTCTCTCTCTTCAGTCAGACTCTCTCTCTCTCTGAAGAGTTGACGGACAGGTCACACGGTTTATCAACAAATTGTCCTTTGTCCTGCCGCAGTCTCAGAAGCCGTTTTGAGAAATGTCCCCTGGGGGATCCTGTGGACACAGCTGCAGGTTCTCAGGTCCGACTCGTTCACGACAACACGCTGTCTGCAGGACTCAGGTGAGGGGCGGAGCATCAGGTGAGGGGCGGGGCATCAGGTGAGGGGCGGAGCATCAGGTGAGGGGCGGGGCATCAGGTGAGGGGCGGAGCAGCAGGCGGAGACAGGAAGTAACGTATTATTTCTGCTGCATGTTCCTGACACGTTCTGGAGGTTCTATACATAGATATATATATAAAGGCTAGATGTCTCGGCCAACCGCGTCGAACGTCCGCACATGGCGGCCATCTTGCCACAGTCAGCTCGCTCACCCATAACATTGTGTTGTAGTTGTACGTACTTTTTAAATAACCATAACTTAAAATTTTCCACGAATTTTTAAACGGTTTTGTTTGTATAAACGTCAGAGATGTAGTTATGACACTGCAGACAAAAAAATAGAATAATGTTCTATATAGGTACAAGATTTCCCTTTACAAATATACATCAAGAGTTATTTTATTTTATTTAAAAAGTACATGTTCCACTACCAACACGATGTTATGAGCCGCCTGTGGGGACGTTCGACTCCGTTGGCCGGCAACGCAGACGAGACATCTAGCCTTTATATATATATCTGTAATGTAATATATCTATGGTTCTGTACCTGAGGACACAAATGTCTGAATCAGTCTTCGGGACATTTCATGGAACCAACTGTCAGAGTGAGTCCATGTGAGAAAGCAGCAGCACGTTGCGTCAGTATAAAGTGAATTATCATATTATATCATATTGTGATTGAACAGTGTAAAGTCGGAGCCTGAGAACTGTCTTCGTGCTGCTGCCAGCGAGCGGCTGGAGGCGGGGGGGGGGGGGGGGCAGGGGGGTGCGGGGGCGTCCACCGTCTGTTGGTGCAGTAATTAGCAGCCGATGAGGAGACGCAGCGTCCTGTAACTAGAAGGTCACAGGTTTGAGCTCGAGTTCATGCAGCTCATGTGGTATTAATGTGTTTTGTGTAAACGGGACAAACACACAATGGACTTGTTCACTCGTCACTGAGCAGGAGAGGTCACAGGTTTGGATTGATTGAGATTTGTCACATGTCAGGAACAGTTCCACCAAGAACAGAAATCCATGCTCTTACTTTCACCATCTCTGAGGAGACAATCTACTTCCTGTTTACACCACGAGTCAGTGGTCATGTGACGTGTTTTCAGGTGTGTAACCAGACGCTCGTCTGAAAACACAATCTGCAAATAAAATACTTTCAGAAATGACGACATATCGTTGTTTCAACACAAAGTGAACCGTGGTCTGTGAGCGGTTGTGAGTCGGAAGTGTTTCTCCTCTGATCAGTTTGTTTGAACCACTGAGTCACTTCTGTGATGATCTGAGCTTCATCTCTTTAACTCTTAAATAAACAAACTGACTTCATCCTCTGTTTCTCTTCTTCTCTTCTTTCTCTTTGTGTCACTTTCATTTCTCTTCCTCTGAGTCTTTTCTTTAACTCCCTCGTTCTCTGTCTCATCTCAAACACCTGCAGAGCCTCAGGGCCCGTCTGTCATTCACCACTGACTCCAAACACCGGGCCTGTCACACACAGACACACACACACATACACAAACTCACTTACACACACTCACTCACACACAAACACACAAACTCACACACTCACACTCACACACACACTGACACACGCTCACACACTCACACACACCCTCACACACACACACTCACACACACACTCACTCACACACACTCACACTCACACACTCACTCCTCAGCAGGAGGAGTGAGGAGCTGGAACACCTGAAGAACTTCTCTGAAGGTCACCTCCTCCCAGCTGACCCCTGGTTCCTCCACCTCCACACCAGCTCCTCTGAAGCTCTCAACGTCACTGAAGTGTCCCACTAATGATTAGAGTGGATTAAAGCCCCTGATGGTTTGTCCCCAGTAGGTACTGGGATGTGATCAATGTGTGATGCTGCTGACTGAGGCCACGCCCACTAAAGTTTAACTTCTAAAGTTACTCTGGTAACACCTGGTCACCTGACCTCAGAGCTAACACTGACCTCACTTCATAATTCATCATAGATTCTTATGATTTATTTTATTAGGATTTGATTTTTGTCATAATGTGTTGACAGACTGAGGTCCCCACAACGTGAGGAATACCTGAAGCACAGGCACACACACACACTGGTCTGCTAATGTTGGTGGGAACTGAACGCTTCCCATTGACCCACAGTCGCCCCCCCCCTCCCACTCCCACTATCACCTCCTCCTCCTCCTCCTCCTCCTCCTCCCACCCCCACTATCACCTCCTCCTCCCCACCTCCCCCTCCTCCCCTCCTCCCCCTGCTCCTCCTTGTTCAGCGTCCACACCTCAGCTGTTCATCAGGCTGCGGAGAGGAAGGTGTGGGTGAGAGGGGGGGGGGGGGGGAGTTGATAATGAAGGTGGCGTGTTGTTGTCTCCACAGATTGTTGCTCAGAGCCTTCTGTGTGTGTGTGTGTGTGCGGGGGGGGGGGGGGGGGGGGTAACTCCACCCATCTACACACTCACCCCCCTCCTCCCAACATGGACTCCATTAACCACACAAACACACAAATATTCATACTATACTAAAATACTACTAAACATTCAAATATTCATACGAACGATTATGACACAACTCTACATACACACACACAGGTCACCCCCCCCCCCCCCCCGGTCTCAGTCATTAGCTTCAGTTCGGTGCAAACATTAATATTTGTCCTGATGATTGACAGTTTCACTCAACCACACATGATGTCATCCGATCCGTCAATCACTGCAGATGATGTCATCCTCTGAAACGACTCAAACGGACGATTCACACTTTAAACACCAGCGTGTTGTCATCACATGGTTGTGGTGTGTGTCTGTGTGTGTGTGTGCGACTGTGCACGTTGTTTTCTGTGGCCTGTCAGGGCTGAGACATGTAAACACAAACCATGGCAACGCAGAGATCATATACACATGATCATGTAGATTAAGAACGAGCTGATGACATGATCATAACAGACGCACAAGTGTGTCTGCTCCTGTAAAACACACAAAGATTGTTGTGTTTTCAGGTGTCGAACACGTTGTTGCTCTTGTTGCTGAAACAAAGAAAAACTCAACTTTTACCTTCAGTTTGAACCTATCGTCAAATACCCTGTGTGTGTGTGTGTGTGTGTGTGTGTGTGTGTGTCTGTGTGTGTGTGTGTGTGTGTGTGTGTGTGTGTGTGTGTGTGTGTGTGTGTGTGTGTGTGTGAGTGTGCGTGTGTGTGTGTGTTGGCTCTGAGCAGATGTTTAGGTTGTTGGTGCATCAGGTGTAAGGATGTAAACTAGAGGTGTTTGTTGGTGGTGTGATAAGTGTGTGTGTGTGTCTATGTGTGTGTCTCGACAGGTGATGTCGTTGTGTGTCGCACTTCAGAGGTGACGGTTTCCTGCAGCGAGCCGGTGGACGTTCGATTCCTGCCGTTTGTCTCCATCTTGTTAGCATCGGGACAAATTAACGTCCAATCAGCTGCTCTCTGCTGTGTGAAGTGATTTCACGGTGCCGGGTTTTGGTCCTGGAGGAAATCAAAATCAAAATCAGTTTGTTCATCTCAACACAACAATATTAATGATTTTAAATTCTAGAGTTTAACTCCTGTGGGATTCTGGACTCAGTCACATGGTTCCTCTGGAAAGTGTTTAAACTGCGATTTGTTCAAATCCTCTCGTCCAACACGAGGACGCTGCAGACGGAGTAAACACTGATTCATATGTTCATAAGTTGAGATGACAAATCATATTAATATCAAATCCCTCCAAAAAAACAACAACTTGCTAATGATACCAAACAGTTTGTGTTTGGCTGCAGATCTGAAGCTGTTTGCCACCAGTGTTTCTCCTTCTACTATTCACACTCTGCCGCTCTGCCTCGCTCGCAAAGTGAGAAGTTGATTGGCTGTCAACAACTTTCCACATTCCTCTCTCTCTCTCTCTCTCTCTCTCTCTCTCTCTCTCTCTCTCTCTCTCTCCACACTGTTTTTCCCGCAGCCTAATTAACACTAAACGTGCCACCGGGCAAATGCAGAGCTCATGGCAATATTTGATTACATGAACAATAAATTACCATCAACAACACGCTCATGAAACACATTGGAAAATAGTGACAATGATAATTATGTATAGTCAGAGGCACCGTGTCAGAGGGGGGGGGCGAGGACAGGTAACGCCGTTATCGTCATCACCGCTAACGAGGAATCTGCAGGTCGTCCTCTGGCCAATTAGTCCTGCTCGTCAACAACACCTGAGGGGGGGGGGGGGGGCAGAGACGGGATAATGAGCTGACACCTTCACTGTGTTAACCTGTGCTCTCAGATCTGGAACCACATCGAGGACTCAGGATGAAGATCAACTGAATGAATCTAAAGACTGTTTGATTTGTGCTGCAGCCCTTCTCCTTCAGTGACCTCTCAGGACGTCAGAGGTCAGAGGTCACGTTGTCCTGAGGAGACATCATGTTTCACCGGATTCTTCCTGGAGGCCGATCTTCTTCATGCTCAGGTTGATGGTTCTGTTGGTCCAGATGAATTCTGTGGACTGAGCCTGAATCCTTCCAGCAGGTTGTGGGTCGAGCAGGAGTCTGGTCCTCGGGATCCAGATCAAGCCCCGGACTCAGTTATGTTTATTTCCTTTGATCTGAATCTCAGTTTAATCTCTCGATGTTTGTTCAGCGTCACTGAAACTTGAGTCTTTATCTTTTTATTTGAATCCTTCTTCCTCCATCTTAATTCTCTGTTGTTGCTCTTCTCACAACATCTCTCTTCTTCTTCTGTCTTTTGCTTCACATGTTCTTCACTCGCTCTTTCCTCATTCTGCAGTTTTTTCTCTTTGTGTATTTTGGTTTGGTTCTGTTCTCCATCGTCGCTCTTCCTCCGAGCGTTCCTCCTCTTTCAGCGTGCTCTCTCCTCTTCCTCTCCTTCCTCACCTCCCAGTCTATTTTTATCAGTCTTCCTCCACACTCTCACCCTTCATCTGTCTCCAACGCTTCCTCTTTTCCATTCCAACACATTCAGTCTTCTCTCTCTTTTCTTCCTTTTCGGCGTTCCCTTACAAATCAACATCTTTCATCTTCATTCCCAAAGATTCCTTCTTCCTTTCTTTCCTTCCTCCTTGTTCCTATCTCACTTCTTCCCTCGTCTTCCCCCACTTTTATCCCTTCTTCCTTTCAATATTTCTTCTTCTTTCTTTATTCATATTTAAACTTTTTTAAATTAAATCAAAGTGTCCATTTAAAAATTGAATGCTCTACATACTTTAATTTCAATTCTTCTGTTAATGCAGAATTTGTTCTTGTAATTAATTGTAAGTATTTAAGTATTTGTACAGTGTTGTGTTGATGTAATAAACAATGTGAATATTGTCAGATGGCTGAATCGTTGGTGTGTCCACGAACCTTCGGCCGCGTCGGATTCTAATTCCATTCAGCGTCTCTTCCTTCCTCTCAGCACGCTTTCTGTTTCTTCTCCACTTTTCTCCGACACATTTTCAAGTCTCTTCCATCTCTTCCTCTCTCTTCTGACACATTCTGCGCTCCCTCCCTCCTCTGTCAGGACACACACACACACACACACACAGACACACACACGGCGGAGGTGAAGTCGGGAGGCTTGTCTTAGCGTGCCATCTGTCCTCGGCGCTGACGTTGGCTCTAATTACCGCGTCTCCCCTGGCTAATGCTGCCTCATTAGGCCGCCGGAGCATGTGCAGCCGACACAAGCGCGGCAGAGAGTTTGCACCAGGAAACACGAGCTCGAGCCATTATGAGATCAGGAAATCTGTCTGGTGCGAAAGGCAATTCACACCAGCGCCTAAACGCTCATTTTGCTTTTCTCTCTCCCTCTCTCCTCCAGTCTTCCTCTCTCTGTCGTGCGCTCCCCCCTCCTCGTCCCCCCCCCTCCTCGTCTCCCCCCCTCCTCGTTTCAGAGGCCAAGCACCAAAACAAAGGAGTCAAGGAGGAGTCCTGCTCCGGGAGAACTCACAGTTTGTATCGTGACGTTTAAAGAATCATCTGGACTTCAGGATTTTAGTTAGTTAGTAGTTAAATTTAGTTTAGTACTGAGCTGGATTCAGATCCAGAACATTAGTGGCATCATGTGTGACCTTCCTGACCTCCATCACTCTCAGGTTTAAATCCATGAGGCTCAGATCTCGTCTTTCACGGTTGAAATCCAACATTTCAACTCATGATGCTGCTTCACGTCCAGCTTCCATCCTCACGCGTGTTTATATGATTCATGTCAAAGAAGCGTTATCAATAACACTCCTGGTCACAGACCTGCAGCCAATCAGAGCAGTGAAACGTGTGATGCAACTAATCGATCGTGGATTCAACATCGTCTCTGCAGCAGATTCACTTCATCCTGATTGAAAATGCTTCTGCTCCATTTTAAATAGACATCTGTGATTGGCCCGAGCTGCTGGACACCAGGTGAAACAGACACAGGCCACAGTGGAGAACTCACAGAGCGCTGAGGTGTCTGACCTCCATGTCTGACCTCCATGTCTGACCTCACACAGAACTGATCACAGGTTCCATCTCTTCAGTGTTTCCTCAGATGGTCTTTGATTTATCGCTGACAGCTGCAGGAGAAAGTGGGCGACAGGGCCGAGGTCGTCTCAGGGTCACGCCTCTCGTCTTCAGGCCGTTTAGCTCCTCACGTTCATCAGCTCGTCTCACAGCAGCTGCAGACGTGCACTGCCCAGCGCTCTCATGACCACGTCGCACCTGAAGTCACCGCGTGCCTTATTAAAGATAAGTTAAGACAAGTTAAGATAAAATAACATAAGATAACATAAGATCTTCCTGGTTTCAGATCAGAACACAAAAGTCCATCAGACGCTGAGTTTCCAGTTCCTTCTATCACAGACCAGGTTCCTGAGAGGTTCCCGCTCTCTGTCAAGCAGACCTGAGATCAGTCCCTGCAGCGTCTCGTCGTGAATCATCAAAGCGTGAGATAAAGATCTCAACTCTTCATTTCAAGTCTCTGCTGCGGTTTCCGCTCTGACAGACGTAAATCAGTTTGACTCGATGACTCATCAGTGACAGACGTGTGATGTCAGTTCCTCTGTTTACTGAAGACGACAAGACACCGGTTAACCACACACCTGGTAACAACATGTTAAAGATGCAACTGACACATTAACTGAATTAATTCATCATTTTGTATAATTGTTGTGTTCTTGTGTGTTCTTGTGTGTTCTTGTGTGTTCTTGTGTTATTGTGTGTTCTTGTGTTCTTGTGTGTTCTTGTGTGTTCTTGTGTTCTTGTGTGTTCTTGTGTGTTCTTGTGTTATTGTGTGTTCTTGTATTATTGTGTGTTCTTGTGTGTTCTTGTGTGTTCTTGTGTAATTGTGTGTTCTTGTGTTCTTGTGTGTTCTTGTGTTATTGTGTGTTCTTGTGTGTTCTTGTGTGTCACGACCAACTTCTGTCTGAATCAGAACTGAGTGAAACTCGAGTCTGATTGTAAACCTCACTTCACTTTGTGTCTCTCTTTGTCTCTTCTCCTCGTCCACTTGTCTTCACCTGATTCATCAAACTGCCTCCTGGCGTTAAACCTGGTTTCAGATGCTCATGAATCACTTCCCCCCCCCCCCCCCCCCGAGGTCCTGAGACTTTTCTTCTCTTATCAAAACATTTCTTGCTCTATTCTATATTTTAGATGAAGGTCTGAAGAATAATGAAAAGAGAACAACTGATATTTGATCCAGATTTCTTCTCCTCTGCAGATTATTATCTTGTGGTTAAAGACGTATTTGATGATTTGTTATCTTGTTTCCACAGAACTTGGATCTGATATGTTCTGAAAACAAGATAAAGATCTTTTCTATACGAGAGAATCTTTATGAGCGTAATTTATTACCTTGGGTTTGTCAGATAAAGATAAAATCATCTGTCGTCTTCGAGGAATAAAAGAAGCTCTGAGGTAAAACCTAATGCTGAACATCTGGAACTCAAAGTCAACCTGGATCGGTGTCTTCATGGTGTCATGGTGCTTCTGGTGCCTCGTGTCAGAAGGTTCCAGCTCCTCCTCTCGTCTCTGGAAAGGTTCCACACGTTCCACAAGTTCCTGTTCTGCTCAAGCAGCTCAGCACTGGTGTCACGTTTAGGTCCAGTGACAGAAACACTTCGATTTGAGCCACGGCTGAAACCACCAGTCGAGTGACGAGTGACTTCCAGTTTCACACCAAACAGGAAGTGAATCAGGTGAACGTGAGGAAACACAACTCACCTGTTCTCCTGTGTCAAATAGAAGAAGGACTACGAGCTGAAGTGAAGTCAGCTGCTGTGTCGTGCCTGTTGTGGAAAACCCAGAGCCACCAGGAGGCGCTCACGCCACCAGGAGGCATCTTCTCCAGGAGCTGCTGCGTCCAGCGACCTGAGCTGAAGGTCACTGAGGCGACCTCGTCACACAGACAACCACCCGGACGCCACTTCAGCCAATCTGATGGTTACCACAGTGACCCCCCCCCCCCCACCCCCACACACGCCTCCTCCGTCCACTCCCCCCCGCAGTGACGTCACACCCAACTGGGCCAAACTCCCACCGCCGCCAGCGATCCTCGGGGCTCCTCCCACGTAGGGCCGCATCATCTGGGAGGAAGCTGGGCTCTCACCGCCGTCATCTGTTCGGGTCAGGCCTCAGACACCCACCACGAGGGGGGGGGGGCACAACGGATGCCTCCAAACGCTGTGGAACAATGACAACGTGTCGATCCAAGAATTAAAAATCACTGGAGAACAAAGAGACACCTACACTCAGGACTGGATCATCGTCGTGTTCCAGTTCGATGGTTTCCAACAGAAAACAGTTCAAACCAACTGGTGGGAAACAGGAAGAGGAGAACCAGGAAGTGAAAGTTGAATCTGAACTGACGACAGTAACAACAGCAGCTGATTCATCTCCTCAGTCGTCTCAAAATACCCACGCTGGTATTTCTGAGACTCTCATTGGTCTATTTTTAGCTCCGGCGGCAGATGAAGAAAAGCCTCCGTCAGCTGGAGGTGAAGCTTCCTGCTCCTCTTCTTCACCAGTGACTGGACGCTCGTCATTGTGTTTGCAGCCGGCCGTTGGCGAGCGGGAGCCGGTCCAGCCATCTTGTGTGGAAAAAATCTCGGACTGGGCACGAGTCGGCCATCTGCAGCTCCCGGCCGCCAGCAGCCAAACGTCCGGAGGAGGGAGGAGGAGGAGGGAGGAGGGAGGAGGGAGGAGGAGGAGGAGCACCAACATCTCAGCTGCAGCTTAGATATGGTTTTTAGAAGGAAAACATTTCCATCACATTCATTTAACTTGTTGAGAGGGAGTAACGTTCCTGGGTTTGAAATGAGAATCCTTCTCATCTCGGTCACTGGCTGCGTTTTCCTGCACTTTGAAAATATATCCAATGTTTATTTTTTTACTCAGAAATCTAAATTTAACAATAGTTATTAAAAAAATTAAGTACAACCAGCGACGTCACCGCTTCAACCAACATCAGGACTTTGACCCGTTGGCGATCATCACAACCTTCTGCTGGTGAAACACAACTCATGTGAGACACAACACAATGAGGAAGTGACAGGTGAAGCCACGAGCAGCGTTCACACCTCAAACGACTTTTAACCACATCGTCCACCGCAGTGGGCTGAAAAGTACACACACAAACACACACACACACACTTATAAACAAACACACACACTTATCAACAAACACACACACACACACACACTCTCCCACTGAGCTTCATCTTTCTACGTTTGTCAGTAGTTTGAGTTACAGACGAGTAAAAGATTGAAGACAACAAAGTGCATCATGGGACATGAGGTAATATGAGGTGTTGATTAGTTGATGATTAATTATGACACAATGGAATAAAACTGACTTTGATTTCATTATTACCTCCATGCTTCTGGTTTCTTATTTGTCTGAAGACTTTGGATTAATCTTTAAAATGTTTCCTCTTTTCTGTTTGATAGAAACAACAGAAGCTGTTTAGTGTCGGGTTGAAGGGTTTGGTGTCGTTGTTGTTGTTGTTGTTGTTGTTATTTAGGACATTGCTGAGTGTGTTTTTTATTCACTTCTGTGGAGTTCCTCCATTTTCTTGCAGGCTTTAATTCTGTGGATCACAGTGTGGAGATGGTTGTTGAGAGATGTGGAGGGAAGGTGACATCATCTCGACACCTCCAGTCCTCAGACCGGTGAGGAAACACAAACAGGAAATCAAGAGCTCAGGGACTTCTGCTCTCAAACAGGAACACACTAACTTTGACTCTGTTATTTCATAATGAGTCATTTCAGGTTGACCCCTCGTCCAATCAGAACACAGGGTGGAGTCGCGTTTAAGATGGCCGTGGCATCGTAGAACCTCCTCCTCCTCCTCCTCCTCCTCCTCCTCCTCCTCCTCCTTCTCCACCTCCTCCTCTTCCTCCTCCTTCTCCACCTCCTCCTTCTCCTCCTCCTTCTCCACCTCCTCCTCTTCCTCCTCCTCCTTCTCCTTCTCCTCCTCCTCCTCCTCCTCCTCCTTCTCCTTCTCCTCCTCCTCCTCCTCCTTCTCCACCTCCTCCTCTTCCTCCTCCTCCTCAGTTGTTAGACAAACCCTCCTTCACAGCTTGTGTTGGATTCAAGCAGCTGCAGGAACGAAGCTCTCAGACACAAACACATTCAGCTCAGCAGCCAATAGAAATTAAGCTTTCAGGACGTGTCATCATCAGAGTCTCTGAGTCACTGAGTCTCTGAGTCTCACAGGAAACCTTGACTCGTACAGGTCCTGAGGAAAATAGAGAAGAGAGATGCTTACCTCGTTCACACCTCTGATGAGAGCGATGAGGTGTGTGTGTGTGTGTGTGTGTGTGTGTGTGTGTGTGTGTGTGTGTGTGTCGGAGGTGGGATAATTGACTTGGACAGTTTCCAGAAAGAGGGAACATCTGCTTGGCCAATAAAAAAACTGTCGCTTTCTGATGTCGTCACACACACCTGAACAACTTTACATTATATTACCATGTGATCTACACACACACACACACACAAACACACACACACACACACACAAACACACACACACACACACACACACACACATGCACATCTTGAATTCATCAAATCCTCATATTCTGATCCTGATTAAGAGTCAGTGTGAAGATTGTGAGAATGAAGAACAGAACAGGTGAAGAAGCCAGAGAAGAGGAAACAATGAGGAAGAGGAGGAAGAGGAAGAGAGTTCAAAGAGCTTCAGGTTAATTTGACAAAAATGACAATATATTTAAAATCCAACCATATGTACAGTATATATATATATATATATTTATATAATATGAACATGTGTATAATTTAAACATAAATAATAACCTCAGATCAAATGTTTGCACTCGATCAGAAGCTGAGGACCAGGATGTGATTCTCTGCGTCTCTGTGTGAGTGCTGTTCAGTTTGTGTTTTGTGTGACTTCTCGTCTCGTGTGTTGTTTTGTGCGTCTCGCTGTGATTCGCTCTTCGCCCACCCGCTCCACTCGGCGCCGCCTCAGGATCTGCTTCGCTCACTAAATTAGCTCCTCAGACACCTTCCCCTTCTTCCTCATCCCTCATTTAAAAAGTGAGAATTTATAATTATCTGAATTATGCTTTTAATGATGCGTTAATTAGAGTCATGGAGTGAGATTAGCCCATGAATTATTACTTGTGAAATCCTTCCAGATTCCTGTGAGCTGCTGGTGCAGGCGGAGAGGAGAGAAATGTTGCTCAGTGATTAACGCACCGATAAATAACACAACAGATTGTGGTGCATATGCTTACGATTACAACTTTTAAACGGACGCTTTAAACTCACACCGACTGTCTTGAGCTGGCAGGAGGTTCTGTACCAACCGTCACTTTGGTTCCTTCTGAGCGTCTCTGTGCGATTCTCACCAAATGTGAACTATTATTAAACTGTGTGAGGAGAAACCTGATGGTTGATGTCGCAGCTCGTGCTGCAGGCGGAAAAACCAGTTTGTGTCTTCCAGGAACCAGAGAAGTTTACGTTCTGCTCTGGTTCTACAGCTGCATTAACGTTTGTTTAATATGGACAGTGAATTATTATCAATCCACACCGGCGTCGGCCCTCATCACCAGAAGATCTGGAATCTCCTCGTGTTTCCAAGTGGACGTCTTCATCTTCTATGTGTCCGGCTCCTCTTCTTCATCCTGAGATGTTTGTGTTCTTCAGGTTTCACGTCACGTGTTAGAAACCTCATCAACACGTCCACTCGCTCACTGGGAAGCTTCCACACGTTCTACCAGGAGGCTGCAGGAGGAGATCCAGAAACTGTCCAGACATTGGTTCTCACAGACAGATCCTGCAGAACATGTGAGGAACATGTGAGATTCAGTAACTGAGAAAAGTCTTAAAAGTCAAATCAAATGATAAAGTTGGAGAATGGCAACTGAGACAGAAATATAAAGTTAATCTTGTGACGTCACGTGGATCATTAAAACAACCACAGATCAGCAGTGACTGAAACAGACACATGCATGAAACAAGCTGATCAGACAGAAAACAGATGAATATTTTCTCAGAATCATATAAGTACTCGTGCTTGACTCATGTTGGAGAAGAACCAGGATGTTGGAAACATTTAGAAAAAGTAAAAACAGGAAGTCAGAGCAGATCACTGATGAAGAAACAAGGAAACAAGGTTTAGAGTTGAATAAAGAAAGATTCAGTTTCCACCGGAGACTGAAGCACAAACCCAAAGCAGTTTACTGCCTCATTGCACGTATGTAAAACACGGGTTCCATTATTATCTGTCTCATTATCAGTCCCCAGGTTCCAGTCAGCTGCTCATATTTACATTAGGGAGGGGGGGGGGGGGGTTGTCTTCACACTGAAACAGGAAGCACACAAACACAACCTGTCGCTGTGAAGATGGAGGAGTGACCCCCGGTCTGAGAGTAGGATATAAGAGGCTCTGGATTATTTACATGATATGATCATATGTGTTAGTTATTTATTATATTAAAAAGATTTTTATATAACCAGTACTTGTTTGTCACAAAACCTTTGTTATCAATTGATCTTTTATCAACAGCGACGTTCACACGGACTCAAATAATCTTACTTTGTTCTGAATTAAACATTCATCTGATTATGATATTTACATGTGTTGCTAATAGAATATTTCATCTGATTATGAGTCTGATTATGAGTCACATCAACATCACGTCACACACATTCTAAAACCAGAACCTGAATCAGATTCTGCTTCGACTCCTCGTGTGACCTCATCATGTCGACACGTGGACATCATGAGACAGAATCCACGTGTCTTCATCTGATTGTTGATTATTCTCAGTATGATTTGACTCAGGTGAAGTGAACCTGTACATGCTGTTCACATGTCAGTGTCTCATCCTAGTTTGTTTTATTCTGGTTATTATCAGAACATTAGAGTCAATGTGTTTGCTGAGGTTTGTGATGTGAACATAATTTAAAAGTGAGTTTCTGCTGGTGACTCAGTCCTAAAGACGTGAGACTCGGTGGCTGCTCGGACGAGGACATGATCCCTCATCTGTCCACTGAGGACGAGTGTCCCTCACGTCCTCAGCTGCTGCAGACAAACAGAGCGTGCCCGGGACATTTGGGTAATCCCTGCCTGTAATAACACCAGCTGGAGCACTTTGAATCGGAGGCGGCCATCTTCGCTCAGCCACTGTGACGCTGGCCTCGTGTGGAGGACCTGGCAGTGAGGCCGGGATCCTCTGTGACAACCCCGCGAGGGAAATCAGCTGCTAATTTGCAGGATGTGGCGTCGTCCTCCCGCTTTAAGCATGCATGGCTGCAGCCACACAGGCAGCGGGGGGGGGGGGGGGGGGGGGGCTCGCTGTCACTGTTTGGAGAGACGAGGCCTCGTCTTAACCTGCTCGCAGCTTTTTAAACAAATGACCTGAGCTCACGTCCTCACTGAGGAACCAGAGGCTGCAGCACCGAGGGAACAGAGAACCGACTCCTGGAGGAGGAAGGAACTCAGTGACTCTCCAACCAGAGCAGAGAACGTTCCAGGTTCCACAGAGTTCCACATGGAGCTGAGGAGGATCAACGTGTTTCTGCCGGTTGTGTTTGTTTCCTGCTGCTTCTCTTCACTGCTCCGACATGTTGCAGGTGTGGCTGTTGGCAAATCTCTGCTTCATGACAACTTGTTTAATTTGGACAACCGGGAGAATAAGATGTTCAGATGACTTCTTCCAGCTCGACTATAAACATGATTGATGGTTTTCAAAATGATGTTTTAATGTTGTTGCTGACGAGCCCAGTTCCTCCAGAGGTGAGGTCACCTGACAGCGGCTGTGACACCTGCCCTGTGGTATGTGTACCAAGTCATTAACGTGGACTCACCTGCATCACCTGACTCACCCTGATGTGCGACGCTGGGATTGGCTCGTTCGGTCACATGACTTCTCTCAGTCTGTGAATCCGACTTCAGTGAATCTGTGATAATGAATCTACCAGTTTGTACCCGTGGGAGACGTTTGGTATTTAAATGATCTCAGGGTTCAGAGGCTGTGAGTCAACCTCAGACCCCCCCCCCCCCACAAACACACACACTGTGAATGTTGTTGTTGATCCGTGTTGTGTTTACGTGCAGCCTCACAGAGCTGTTAGCATGTCATATGTCATTAACGTGTGATCAGAGCGCTAGCTGCCAGCTGTTTCACCTGCTTCCAGTCTTTATGCTAAGCTAGGCTAACCAGGTAGTGCTAACTCTGTCGCTACTTTAAACATCTTATATGTTGCCGTTGTGTGTCTGTCAATCATCAATCAATCAATCACGTTTTATTTGTGTAGCAACATATTCACGTTTGTGTCATCGATCTGAACAAGATGTCACCTCGTCTGATCTTAACTCAACGAGAGTCAAACTTTATTAACAGAAACTTTCAACAAGGGAAAGCAAACAGAAGCAGCTGGGGGGGGGGGGGTGAAACCACCTGTTAGAGACAGAGGCTGAAGAGAGGAGCTGCAGATTGTGAGGAGATGTGAAACACTGGTCTCCTGTGACGTCCAGCGTCAGATGAGCGGTGGAGGATCATCTTCTCTGTGAAGCTCCAGTTCCTCCTCTCGTTCTCTTCCCCTCTCTCTCCTCCAGCTCCAGCCTGTTTTCCTCTTCCCACACCTCTGTTGGTGCCTAATTACAATTCCTCAGACACTGTTTTAGTCATTTAATAAGTTAAATATAAGCTTTGTGTGACTGTCTCCATCAAACCTGCTAATTGTTGCAATATTCAGTTTTCCTTTGTCTTGAATGTGATTAACACCCGGCTGATCGAGTGGAATCAAACATTATTGACACGTTCGTTTTGAGGAACCGGCAGGAACCGGTTTCCCACATCGACTCATAATCACTTATAAGGTCTAACGAGTGATGGAGGCTTCCTCCCGCTGAACGCCACCGCTACCAACGAAGAAGAAGCAGCGCAGGAGCAGCAGAAGACATCGAGGACACACTCAGGTGTCGCAATGCTCCGAGGGTCTGCAGCAACACAACAGCGGCCGCCCGCCGACTCACACACGACAACTGGAGGTCCTGTTGTGTTCCTGCACAGGTTTATGTAAATGAGCACACACACACACACAAACACACACACACACAGCTCCTCCTAACATTAATTAGCACGGTGCTGCCTTGCTCAGTATTCGGTAACAGAGCCTCCGTCGGCGGATGCAGAAATTTGCAGGATTTGGTTTTTAATTAGCTGAACAGAGCACAGGTGCGCTAACGAGCAAAAATAAGCTAATTTGAATAAAAAACGTCTTCTTCGTGAAGGGGGGGGGGGGGGGGGGCTTAATTAGCATCCGATAAGTTTCTAACCTTTTTCCTCCAGTTTGTGAAACTGTGTTTATTCTACAGTCACTGGTTTGTCTTCATAATCAAACTACAAATCAGTGAATGAAGACGTCCAATCAGGACGTGAAGCTGAGCCGAGGACGAGGTCCAGCTCCAGCTGCTGAGACTCTTCTTCTTCTGCTTCAAATTAAAAACGCTCCCAGCTGCAGTGAACGTGGAGTCAGAGTCGACCATGTTCCCTGGGATGTCACTGGTTGGCTGATGTTCTGCTTTGTTATAGTTGTGTTATAGTTGTGTTATTGTGTGTCTGTGGTGTGTCACTATCTGTAATGGTAAATGGTTTTGTTTTTATAAATCTCTTTTCTAGTCTTGACGACTCAAAGCTCTTTACAGTACAGTTTTACATTCACACACACATTCACACAGTGCATCTATTTTATTATTCTATGGGGGGGGGGGGGGGGGGCATTCGGGGTTCAGCATCTCGCCCGAGGACACTTCGGCATGCAGATGGGTCAGACTGGGGATCGAACTGCCGACCTCCAGGTTGGAGGATGACCGCTCTACCCCCTCAGCCACAGCCGTAATGATCATTATGAAACGTCGGAGCTCAGACAAAACGACTCCATCAGTTTTTTATTTCCTTTTTTTCTTTCATCAACTTTCTCTTCTGGCTGGTTGACACGTTTCAAAAAAGAGCGACTCAGCGGTTTCTGATGCAGGTCGGCTCTGCTGACAGATGTGGTCATGTGACGGTCGCCGCTCTGTCTGTTCTGTCTGTTTGTATTTCAAACATTTGTATAATTAGTGTTTTTGTGTTTTCTCTCTGTTTACCTGCACGACAGGTTCGGTCACGTTGTCCTGCGCAAGGTGTGTGTCTGTGTGTGGTGTGTGTGTGTGTGTGTGTGTGTGTGTGGTGTGTGTGTGTGTGTGTGTGTGGTGTGTGTGTTCAAACCTCCTCACTTTCTCACCTGCCTGTTTACGGAAGCCTGAACGTGGCAGCTGAACAGTTCTGTGATGTCGTTACAACACGTTTTGTTTCCTCATCATGTTTTTTTTACACAAACCAAACATTCTCCTCTCGATCATCAGGAGAAAATAATGATCTCATCATTTTCAGTGCCAAAGTTTGATATGTTATAATCTGCAGAAAATGATGTTCCTCTCCAGATCACAAAAATAATGATCCTATAATCTCCTTATCAGAACATTGAATCATTTTACTGCAAGCTCAGTAATAAAACTTTATGAATATTTAAACTCTTCCCAGAGCAGCGTCTCCAGAATTGAATGTTTACAGTTATATCATTTTTTAAATTCAGTCAGATAAGTATGTCAAGGCACGTAGTTAAAAAGAAAACATTTTCCTCAGTGTATTTTCAAAAATATCCTTGCGATTATTTATTTATTCTTTGTGCTTTGCAGAAAGTCTGTGTGTAACGATGAAATGATTTATTGACCCATGATCCTCAGAGTGGATGAAGCAACACGGAGATGAACGTGAACTCAAACCTTATTTCTCTATGATTAAGTGTAATTATCTCGATCTGTGCTCCTCGGCTGTCATTACACTTAATTTGACTCTTTCACTGATTCATTAAAAAAAACATTTTACTGGCCGAGCTCCGTGACTGGAGGCGCTCTATCATTAACCCTGTGCTCCTCAGCAGCCAATCACAGAAGCCCGTCCAGGTGGCTTCTCCGGATACGCTCGGCGGAGGTGAGGTCGCCTACGGGCGCTGATTCAGGATCAGCTCTTCCTCCTGGCGCTCTCCATTGGTTGTGCAGATTGGAGGCTGATCCGGGAGCAGTGTCTGCGCCGCCTGAACCAGCCCGGCCTGTCTGTAAACGCAGCTCCACTGGCAGCACAGCTCCGGAGCCTGTCATTACCCCGTCATGGCATCGTAAATCAAACAGCGCCATCGCCCTGGCAGCACGAGAGGCCCCGGGTTGTAACTCCACATTCAACTCCAGGCGGGGGGGGGGGGGGGGGGGGGGTCAGACGAGGCGTTGAGGAAACATCGGGACAAACATCGATTGAGGTCGATCGATGTTTGCAGTGAAACGTTTCCCTCGGCTCATCGTTGAGCTTCAGCTCGTCAATCACCTGGTGGTGAGTTCGATACCCGGCGGCTTCTGAGGCGCAGCCGTGCACGTGGCTCGTAAACGTGATTATCGATGGACGTGTGTCATCAACTTTTATAGACGTTCCATTTTTCCCAGAGTCGTTTTTGTCAGTTGCTGTTTGGAAAACTCACGTTGAGGAAACGATTTCTTTGTTCTTCAGTTTTCTTTCAGTTCTGCGACTGATGGAGTTGTGATGTCACTGATCAGTGAAGTGAGAGGACAAAACACAAAGTCACAAGTCTCTTCATATTCATCACTTTCCGACCAATCACCTGTCAGTCTCAGCTGTCAATCATTCACAAACTTGACCACGCTAACATGGAGGAGAAAAGGTTTTTGATGTAAAATGTAATCGTGGAAAATAAAACGTTGTGTATCTGCTCAAAGTCGTCATGGTGTTTGTCAGTGAACGCAAATAAAGATGGACGACATGAAAGCTCGTAAAGTATCTCTATCGCCCCCTGGTGGCTGGCTGCAGTATCCTCCATAACCTCAACTAAGTTTGGTTTTGATTAGTTATTATGTTATGTAAAATCAGGACATCTTTATTGACAGCTCACGCTGACTGGTGATTGGTCGGTGGGACAGACTAATACCCGGAGTCGAACCTCCTCTCCATCCGTCGTGCTGTGGTCATGTGGTCAAGTGGTCGTGTGGTCGTGTGGTCATGTGGTCGTGTGGTCATGTGGTCGTGTGGTCATGTGGTCGCCATGCGGAGCCGCAGTTAAAGTGGCTAACGACTGCCTCTGATGTTAATTGCTTTTATTTGCAGCAATTAAGTTGATTAGTCTGATTAGAGGTTTGATAACGAGTGGCTGGTTAATTTGTTTCTTTGGATAAATAGTCTGATGAGCGTCAGCCCCTCGGATCAACTCACGCAGACGTCCTGTGGCTCTCGGCTGATTGGACGACGATTAACTCAACAAGTGAGAAACAAACTTCACGTAACGGAGAAAAAGCTTCGACGATAAACGAAGCCTGGAAACTTATTCAATAATAATATATAATAAATAAATAACTTTGTTTTCTTTCTGTCAACAAAGACCCAAACACTCAGCCTGTTGTTGTTTTCACTGATAAACTCCAGAACAGAGTCAGAACCACTCGCTCTCTGTGAAGGTTCCCGACTCTGACAGGTTCCTCAGTTCCTCAAAATCTGCTTCACATGATGTCTGAGGATTAAATTAACAACTATTACTAACCACCATGGTTCACCTGCCCCCCCCCCATCACACACACACTCACACACTCACAGTAACACACTCACACACTCAGAGGAGGTAATGTGTTTCTGTCGATCGTGCACCTACATGATTTCCAGCGTCTGTTATTTGAATTCATCGTCTCAGTGTGAATATTGAAACGTCTCCATGGCAACAGCAGCAACATAGACAGGTATCAGCGATCGGGGGGGTGGGGGGGGGGGCGTGTCGTGAGAAGCTCAGTTTTGTTTCCTGTGATGTCATCGTGTCCTGGTTTAATCTCTTTTCTAACATTCAGTTTCCTCAGTTTGAATCAATGTGTTTAAAGCTGATTCACTTTATTGATTTTTATTTTTATTATTATTAACAATCGAGTAGAAAATCATTTAGAGCAACGAACACATTACAACTGAATCAGTGTTGTTCATATTTCAGCTCATGTTTCATGTTCAATATGGTCACATGATTCAAGTTTCAGGAGAAACATGAAAATGGAGACAAAAGAAAATGTTAAAATAATAATGATAATTATTATAATTAATATAAATTTCTTTAAAAACAAAGTCCTTAAATTTCTTCCAACTCAAAGATCTTCTCATCAACTTTAAAATCACTGATTCATAATTTTTATTTTATCTGAAAATCCAAACCAAATTAACAGAAAACATAGAAAATCGATTCAACACCGTTTCATTTTATTTCATTTTATTTATATTTTTTCCAAATGTGAACACAGGAAGTACAAAGTTTCTTTCTTATTCTTTTTCAGAGTCAAACAGTGTTAGTGCATTCCATCCTAAAACGAGGAAAACGTAGAAATGACAAAGAAGAAGAAGATGAAGAATAAAGAAGAAGAAGAAGAAGAAGAAGATTAAAGAAGAAGAAGAATAAAGAAGAAGAAGTGCTACATGTGAGATGATGAGGTAAATCTGTCCCAGAAGAAGAAATGAACAGAACAAACAGATGAAGAGAGAAACACCTTGTTTTTATCTTCGTCATTATTTACACATCAGATGCATAGAATACTTTTCAAATCCATTTTTACATAAATAACTACAACTTTTTTTTGTTTCTAATAAAAAAAACGTTCACAGCAGTGAAAAGTGAAACAGATCAGCTGCAGCTCTGCCGCAGTGCCGCTGAGCAACCACCGGAGACACACCTGACTTCCTGAAGCAGTTCAACAGACGATTGGTTCGAGTCTTTTCATCACGATCAAAACGTGATGAGACTGAAAACGTGTTTTTATCGAAACTAACGATGGAGACGGTTTAATTTAAACAAACAGATTTTGGGAGAAAAGAAGACGCCCCCTGCAGGACGCCCCCTGCAGGACGCCCCCTGCAGGACGCCCTGCAGGACGCCCCCTGCAGGACGCCCCCTGCAGGACGCCCCCTGCAGGACGCCCCCTGCAGGACGCCTCTGTCCACGTGAAACTGAGTCAGTGACGGTTTGAAATCAGGTTTGAACCGTGTTCGTCACAGACGGAGGATTTTTTACTTGAGTTAAAAGAAACTTTGAGGATGAAAGTTCTTCCTCCAGACGTGTGGAGCAGATTTCCTGCGACTCGCCGTCCGTCTGCTGTGGACAGACTGCTGGGGACAGACTGCTGGGGACAGACTTCTGTGGACAGACTGCTGGGGACAGACTGCTGGGGACAGACTGCTGGGGACAGACTGCTGGGGACAGACTTCTGTGGACAGACTGCTGGGGACAGACTGCTGTGGACAGACTGCTTCTCCTCTCGCTCTCATCCACACTCTCTCTCTCTTTCTCAGGACGCTGGTTTTGTTTGGCACCAAAAATCGTTTTTTCAGTCGACAGCTGTTTCTTTATTTCTGCCGCTCACACGCGTCAGAACTTCCTGTTCAGTCCGACTCCGACAGGAAGTCACAGTTTGTGTTAAGCTCCGCCCCCCTCGTGGCTGAGGAGTCTCTTTTGTTCCCGTCGACATGTCAACAGGATCCGTGTCTCTCTGATGGGATCGTCAGAGGTGTGTGTGTGTGTGTGTGTGTGTGTGTGTGTGTGTGTCTGAAGCAGTCTAGTCCTCGCTGAGCACGTCCACGTCCTCGCCGGCGCCCCCTTGCTGCGTGGCGGCTCTCCAGCGGCTGACGTGTTGACTGCCCTTCCTCTTCAGCAGCGCCTCTGGAGACTCCTCCTCCAGCTTCTGACGCTTGTGCTTCGTCCGGCGGTTCTGGAACCACACCTTCACCTGGGCGGAGACACAGAGACACACAAACGTTACACAACAGAGACACAAAGTAAAATCCACATAATTAAATAGAACGGTGGATTTCCCACTTGCATTATTATATTTCTGTTAAATTGAATATCAACGTGAGAAGTGTCTTTTCAGGGCTGAGTTACTTTCAATGGTTTAAATAGTTCATAAAAAGAGATGCAACACAAATCAACCAACAGAGACAAAATGAACACAAACAATCGCACACACACACACACACACACACACACACACACACAGTTGTGACGTGTCGCTGCTCAGGACGGTTCTCTGACTGTTGTTAGCAAAGTGACGAGTTGTGAGTCTGTCAGTGACGAGTTGTGATGAAGTGTTAAACTGCTCCTGAGATTTAAAATATTCTCTGACAAAACAAACACGGAGGATTTTCTAGTTTGATCTAGTTTGTAAAACATCAGCCTCTGACCTCTGACCTCTAACGTCACCAGGTCATTAATGTCGACACCGTCTAGGAGACAGGAGTTTGAGACAGAGGCTGAAACGAGGAGCAGCAGCGATGAACTTTAAAGCATGAAAACGTTTTACACTCATTAAAATCCTCGACCTGAAGATGAACAGGATCTTTAATGTTACTCTGAGAGTCAGGAGGAAGTAATCAGATACTTTGGTCCGGTTAAAGTACTAATGCATGTCTTAGCAAACTGCTTCCAGCCTTTATGCTAAGCTAAGCTACGCTAATCCCCTGATGAATCAGCTCTGAAGACGTCTCATGTGACTCTGGGAGAGAACTCAGTGAGACGTGTTTTCTTTGTGACTTCACGACACACACGTTGTGTTGTCTTTGTGACTTCACGACACGTTGTGTTGTCTTTGTGACTTCACGACACGTTGTGTTGTCGCTCTGTGGCGTCGTTGTGTTGTCACTGGGATGTGAACGGACGCTCAGCGTTTGTCGTTGTGAGCGTTTCTGGGTCGAACCATCCCGTCTCCCGCGGGGGCCCAGGTGATTTACGTGTGATTAACAACTGCTGATGTCTGTGATTGATGGTTCCCCCCCCCCCCCCGCTGTGAAATGAGCTCATAAATATCTGCGGATGATTCACGTCCTTTTACGGGCGTCGGGGTTCGTATCGCCGTGGCGACCTGATGACAAACAGTGAGAGAAGGAGGAAGCTGACTAACTGCTGACTCACCACCCCCCCCCCCCCATCATTCCTGGGACCTGGATCCGCTCCAGAGACGACGAGGACGCTGCGAGACGTTTGAATGGAAACGCTCACTGAGCAAGGCACAAGGGTTCCAGGTTCGAATCTCTCTCTCACACACAAACACACACACACACACGTCAGGCTCCTCCTCCTTTTCCCAGCATGCCTACCTGCGTCTCGGTGAGGCACAGGCCGCTGGCCAGCTGCTTCCTCTCGGCTCCGACCACGTAGTGGTTCTTCTCGAAGGCTCGCTCCAGACGCAGCAGCTGCGACGGAGAGAAGGCCGTCCGGATGCGTTTGGGTTTCCTGGAGAACGGACCGTGGAGCAGCAGGTTCTCTGGACTGCTGTCGTCCCCTGGACACACACACAGACACACAATCAGTTATTACACCTGCACACAACGTCCAGGAAACACAAAGGTCACAGCTGATGTCTCAGTTCTCGTTCTTCAACTCTCTCATCGTTTCTTCTACGTGAACGTTCACTGTGACTCGATGAGCCTGAAGCAAAGTCTCCTCTGCCGCCATCTTGGCTCCGGACGTCAGATGGCGGCAGAGGAGGAAGAAGACGAGGGTGACACGACTGATCAGACTGAGGATTACAAAACAAACACTGGGAACAGGAGCTTCTGTTTGTAACATCTATTTGTTTACATTGTTATAATTAACGACGGCATAAAGTAAATGTAATCTGTGACTGTTCGATGACTGACTAACCCTATGAATCCTGGGTAACGTGTCCTCGTTTGTTGATCTGAGGTTTGACTCAACGTCTTTAACAAGAAGATGAATATTGAAATATGTAGCTGGTCAGAATCGGCTGATAAGCACAAAGTGGTATTTATGTAAATACTTATTAATATATATGTGTGTACTGTACAAGTTCATCATTTGTATCCCCCCCCCCCCCCCATGGTTCGTCTCAGTTGACTTTTCACTGATGAGGTGATTTGTGTTCGGTGAGAACCCGACAGTGATTTGTTTATCGGACGTGTCGCCGGTGACGCCGTCTCTTTGTGTCCCCGCTCGTCCTCCACAGCCTCACTCAACATCTGCTTCATTTTTCTGAACCTTTATTGAAATCTCACGGTAATCTTTCAAAGCAGTTTACATAAAAACAAATCCACGAAACAACTCCTTCAACCGCCGCCGCCCGGCTGAAAGGAGAACGCCGCGCCGCACGCAAACCCGTCGGTTGGTCGGCGGCGTCCAGCGGTGGACGGGACAATGAGGCCGTGACTCGGAGGCCGACACGTAGCCAGCGGCGGCTTGAAGTGATATTCACATGCAAAGTGGGAATCGACTGCGTCTGTGTCTGCAAATATGACGGTTGATTTCTGTTGAATATCAAATAAAACGTGTCGACGCTTCAACGAGTTTCCACGAAGGTCGTGAGGTCACGGGGACCGCAGGGTCACAGAAGAGGCTCATTCATATTACAGCCATACGCAGGAGGAATAATAATAATTGTAAAATAATTATTATAATTATTTGTAAAATGATATAACTAATGTGACATAAACTTGGTGGTAAAATAGATTCAAGTTTAACCGGCTTAATAGTAATAATCACAATATAAATTATCATTATGATAGAAACTAAAGTTTTCTGTACAAATAAATAAACCTGAACTAAATACAGATTAATTCTCCGAACAAAACAACTTCATGGAATCAGTGACACAAACTGCAAACACAACAATCTGATTCACACGTTTGGTTGAACTCAACACAGCCTGTTGTCGTCGTTAACACACAACAAGTCAGATCGGAGCTCATGTTCCTTTAGGAGCAACAACACTAGACGTCATATTTCTGAAGGTCGACGGAGGATTTGCTCTGAGGTCAGAGCTTCCTGTTTATGAGACATTCTGAAGTTTGAATTGTTGTGTTGCTGTTTTCTGTTTCAGACAAACTGTGAGACCGACAAACTCCTCCTGTCAAAGACAAAACCTCCAGTTGTTGCCTCAGACGTTCCCTCCTGTCTTCAGCCTCTAATGACTTTTAGTTTGAAGGTGTCGACGCTTTTAAAACACCGGCTCACGTTCTGGAAGCAGCTAATGACAACGTGCTGCAGAGGTTACACACTAATGGACCCACAACATGACGACAGGCCGGAGACGTTTGGTGCAAAGGTTCCAAACAACGTTCAGAAAAAACTGCAGCAGAAGAAAAACTCATGATGAAGACTACAACTCCCATCATCCCTCAGTGCTGCTCCACAACAACTAACTCATGATGAAGACTACAACTCCCATCATCCCTCACTGCTGCTCCACTACAACTAACTCATGATGAAGACTACAACTCCCATCATCCCTCACTGCTGCTCCACAACAACTAACTCATGATGAAGACTACAACTCCCATCATCCCTCACTGCTGCTCCACCACAACTAACTCATGATGAAGACTACAACTCCCATCTTTCTTTAAACACTTTAAACACTTAATTATTTAGTTTTTGCTGAACTCAACATTTTGCTTGTGGAACCGAGCTGAAGAAAACTTTGATTGAACAGGAAGTCTGAAACTACTGAGGAAGAGGAGGAGAGACAGAAAGAATGACAAAGAAAGGAGGAAGACGACGAAGAGGAGGAGTTTTGTTGGGGCAGATGGTGAATCAGGGTCCCCTGGCACTGACAAGTCCAGACCTGTTTGTGTGTGTGTGTGTGTGTGTGTGTGTGTGTAACGATTAAAGCAACTGATTAGATTTTCATGATGATGATTATCTCCACATTAACGTAGAACGAGGTTCTCTCAGCACAGAGATGATCCTGAACTTTTTCAAATATAAAAAACTAAATTTATCATAAAGTTATCGATGTCCAGATAATCATTATTTAACATGACTGAGAGGATGCTTCGATCTCAGGGGAGACACTGACCATGTTCTCACCTCCAGAACACGTGAGGAACACGTCAGTGGTTCAGTTCACGACTGAAAACAGTTTTAGAATAATATTTTATCACACAGACGTTTTTAAAAACAAGACATTTAATGTTATATTTAAATCTTATTCAGTTTCTGTTTTTAAGGCGTCAAGAGCCACAATTTAATATTATTATAACCAATAATAACTACACTCATCAATAGTTGCACAGAATCAATAAGGAGTGAAACTTCACTGCTTCAGTCATTTTTCATGAGTTGAGATGAAGTAACTGAACTTGTTCCTGGAATCTGTGACGACTCTTTTCATTCCGGTTGTTGACAATAATCATTAACGTCAGCTCATTAAACAGAGTCAACAGCTGTGATCCTCTCCGAGTCATTAAAGTTCATATTACATCTGTGACACATTTTAATAGACGAGGGTTCAACCCGGCGCATTTTCCACAAGACTTTAAAACAACGGCTTAATGTTGACTGTCAGTTTAAAGTCTAATGTTAAATCCAACAAGAGAGGTGAGGAAATTATATTTATTAATTTCAATAAAACTATGAAAATTGAAAGAAGCCACAAGTTAAACTTCCACTTGTGAGATCCACCGTGGAGAAAGCTGATGAATGTCTTATTTTTATGCAGTGAACTGCGACTTCTTTAAAAGAATGTGTGTGTGTGTGTGTGTGTATGTGTGTGTATGCGTGCGTGTGTGTTTGTGTACGTGTGTGTGTGTACGTGTGTGTGTGTGTGACAGGTGAATACACATCATCACAAACTGCACGAGATCGTTACACAGAATAAATTCTGACAAACCAGATATTAACAGTGAGGTAAGTGAATCACATGGTATTTAAACTAAAGTATATTAACATTATTATTATTATTATTATATCTCAGCTTGAGATGATCAAAAACAATGTGATAATCTAGAGGTTTTAAAACTGTTGATTAACTAAAACATTCAATATGACCAGAAACTGGACAAATGTGGTTTAATGGTCAGTGATCACAGGTTGTATAAGTTTTGTTTGAAATTTATGATTTTAATCAAAATAGTTTTATTGTTGTTTCACTGAAAATGTGAATAACTTTTTTTTATATGATAACAGCAATATTTTATACGATAATGGGTTAGGGTTAATAAAATCAAATCTCGACTTTTTATTATTTTAGGAAACGGACATTGTTCGGACGGTGATAACAGAGAAGAGCTGCTCAGCTGCCGGATGATTGACAGTGATGAACACCAATCAGCTGACAGCACTGCTCTGATCCTTAACCCAGAGGTCAAAGGTCAAGAACACTCACAAACTCTGAATTTAAACTTGAAGAGGAAATTGTTTTTTGTGATATCAACTTTCAACTTATTCATCACTGATCAGAATCTGTGAAAAGTTTGTTCTGTCGTGTGAACGAAGATTAAAACTCAAAGATATTAAATTAAAAAAGATACCAAAAATAGAAAGTGTCATATTTCAAACATGTATGAAACATAAAGAATGATTCAAAACAACAGGAATCACAACAAGACAAAGAAATTAAATCTACTGAACTTTTCAATTATTAATAAAAGATCAA
Organism: Pleuronectes platessa; assembly: GCF_947347685.1. Taxonomy (NCBI): domain Eukaryota; kingdom Metazoa; phylum Chordata; class Actinopteri; order Pleuronectiformes; family Pleuronectidae; genus Pleuronectes; species Pleuronectes platessa. The sequence continues at coordinate 28,951,246 of NC_070633.1, forward strand.
ACTTTGCGTTTCACACACAGGAAGTTGAGCTTTTCAAATTTAAAGCTGAGAGGAAAACGAGGGGAGACTGGATGTTAAACAAATAAAAAACACCCAAATAAATATGAATATAAATAAATGAACAAATGACGTCTGATGTAATAAAGTTTTCTTCCTGTCAGTCACCGTTAAATAATATAAATAAGAGTTTAATAAAACCATCTTTAAATATTCACAGGTCAAGCTCTCATATCTGTATTTATCATATTTAATATATAACATATACATCACATGTATGAGTTTTGTTTTGATACACATTTAGATTTGATTAATTGATATGAAAATGTTGATATCATTAATGTTTTATTTTTAATGTAATTAATGTATTGTTATTATTTATACCCTTAACAAAATGTAACTTATAGGAGTAACATCATGTTTCCATCTGATTACAATGTTAATATATCTTAATGTTATTTAATAAGAATAATTATATAATTTATATATACATATAATTTATAATTCCTCCAGATTTCTGTGTCAGAAATGTTTCGAAACTGAATAATTTAATTTACTCTGTTTTTTGTAAAATATCAATAAAATTTAACAAGATTATTTTATGTTTGTCACATTACAAATAAAATTTATCAATTTCTCTTGATTTGTCTACTTGTGGTTTCATCATTTTACTTATAACTTCACTAGTTGTTTAAACTCATTTCACAGACATGAAAAGCTTCAGTTTATATTCATTATAAACCATCATTATTACTAATATAATAATTATTGTCATTATATACGCTGAAAATAATCTTGAGTTTACACTGAAAACACAAAATGTACATTTACAGAGAAAGTTTATTTAAGTGAGAAGTGATTTTCATGTGAAACCTCATCAGGTTCATTTTTGTTTTAGCTTGAAGATAAATCTCGTTTAAATTTGATTCAAAAAAATTATTTACAGTAAGAAAAAATTAACATTTGATCCATTTCTTTTATTACATTTTTTTTTATTTCCTATAATTTCATTCAAGTCAAAAATTAAGGTTAAAGATTCTTAAACGAACAATAATCAAACACCCGCGATAATAAAGTTTATTCACGGATCTAAAAGCGTCCAAATGTTATTAATGTTCTATTTTGAAATGAAGCAGTAATTTGATATGAGACTCACCCGTACAAATAAAAACAAGTTTAAATATCAGTTAGTGATGCTGTTTATATAAAGTTTAAATATTAGTGTGTGATACTGTTTAAATAAAGTTTAAATATCAGTGAGTGATGCTGTTTAAATAAAGTTTAAATATTAGTGTGTGATACTGTTTAAATAAAGTTTAAATATCAGTAAGCGATGCTGTTTAAATAAAGTTTGAATATGTGCTTTAATTTGAATATAACGTTAATCTTTGTGTTATTTGCTGCTTTGACCTGGTTTCACCTTCACATCAGAATTTAACGGAAAAATAAAGATAATAATAAAAACACGAGGCCTCAGAATCAAACAAACAGTGATCACCAGCCTCCATCGATCCATACACACAGTTCATGTAAATATATATAATTAACTATTTATCTGCGAACCCTGAGAATCTGTCATAAGAAGAAAACATCATCAGAGGATGCTGCAATAAAGATGAAGAAAATCAATCGTGTTGATTAAATATGGGGAAAAGATCTTCTCATGTTATAAAAAATTATATGAATGAAAATCCAGATCACTTCATTCACGTCAATCAAGTCTCACACGGTCAGAAATCAACAATAACTATATTCTGATGAGAGATTCACATGAATTTGATTCATATCGATCGTGACTGACAGAAGCCGGAACCCCCCCTCACCTTGGAAGCGGTGGCCCAGGTAGCGGCTCCTCAGGACCCAGGGGTAGAAGCTCAGCGCGTCCCGGTGCTGCGGGCTGAAGAAGCTCTGCGGGGGGATCTGCAGCGGGTGCAGCGGCAGACCACCGGGGCTCTGCGTGTGCGGCCCGGGCTCCTGGAGCACCATGTCCGGCCCGGACGAGTACAAAGTCCGTCCGCCGCCCCCCTGGAAGCAGGAGCCGAAGATCCCGGCCGCGGGGTGCAGGGACTCCGGGAAGCGGAGCGCCGTGGGCCGGATGGGCTCGTCCCCGGGGCAGCCGCCGTGGCCGCCCGCCTCCTTCCCGACCAGGGACTCGATGGTGAAGCACTTCTTGTGGCTGCTGTGCTGGAACATGGTGAGAAACCTGCAGCTGAACACGGTGGAGCTCGAAACACTCTGCGTCCACTTCCTCGGACTCAGAGAGCCAGCTGCCCCCGGAGAGACATGCCGCTCCCCGGTGTCCGGCCGTGCGTCAAACCCTGCACCAGTCCCGGCTCCTCGCACCTGGAGGCGGCTGAAGTTCACCTGGCTCCGGGGCGGTGTCTGCGGCTCTCCGCTCCTCGACCGGACCAACTCCTGTCAAAGTCTCAGGGGAGAGCGCGGATCCTCCGAGCTGCAGCCGGGTACACAGCGCTGAGCGGCGGCTACAGGACTCGGGTCGGTCGGTGCCTCCGTGCGTCGGTGCCGCTGCCGGTTGGAGTGAGTGCGTCTCCAGGCGGCGCGCTGCTACCTGCCCTGCCCAGAGGTGCGCGGCGCATGCGCACTGGCGGCTCCGCGCACTGCCATTTTGTTGATGGAGCGAATAGAATCAGAATAAAAGCTTCGATGAATTAATTCTTCTTTTTATCAAGTGAATGTAGTGACACACTTCTTCTTTGTTGGTTTCCACCTGCCAAGAAACCAACGAAGAAGAAGAAGTTGGTCCCTGAAGTGAACTTTATAAAAGTTCACTTGAAGAGTCCTTGGGCAAGATGCTGAACCCCCCCCCTCCCCCACCCCCCATAGAATAACTAAGTGCTGCGAATAGATGCACTGTATGAATGTGTGTGTGAATGTAAAACAGTACTGTAAAGAGCTTTGAGTCATCAAGACTAGAAAAGAGATTTATAAATACAAAACCATTTACCATTTACTGGTTTTATAAACAGTGTGTGGTTCAGAGTGAAGTTACACAACTTTGTGTTCATCCTACCTGGTTCATATTCATGACGTTAGAGTCAAACCAACTTCAGAGCCCACAACCTTTCAAAATAAAAGCTCCGTAATCACTTCCATAAGCATTGCAGCTTTTACTTTGTCGAGAACTTTCTCTGTGAATGTTTGAGTCTCAGTCCGAAATCATCACTTTTAGATTTTTGTCTGTGGACAGTGTGTCTCTGTCCACAGCCTGAAGACAAGCTGTCCCCTGTGGCCGACACAGACTGGGCCCCTGCTTATTAAAACTGTATTAATAAATCAAACCAGAGTCAATCTTGCACATCGCTGCAGCTCCAACGAGACACACAACTGTCAGACAGAGACTCAGGACTCAGGACTCAGGACTCATCAGACTCAGGTTCAGGCTCTGAATCTCCTCAACAAACTGAGGAACATCCTGGTTTTGCTACAAAATCTGTTTTGTTCCATACAACTTTTCATGTAAATCAGTTGAGTAGTTTTTTCATAATTCAGCGAACAAAGACACAAACAAACACGAGTTGAACAATGAATCAACACAAAGAAATACAACATCTGTTGTGATTTTATCCTCATTAATGCTGCTTTTATTCCTGAACACATTCATTTATAGTGATTTTATAGACTATATATCAATATTTAATTATTACTTATTATAATAGACCATTATAGAGACTGTTTAGTTATTATTAGACTTTTTCGTTATTTAAAATGTTTTAAATGATTTTTAAATGATCGAAATTAATTGTCTGTTGTTTCAGCTCTGGTTCCTGATGTAAAGTGTGTGTGTGTGTGTGTGTGTGTGTGTGTGTGTGTGTGTGTGTGTGTGTGTGTGTTGTGAGAATCATATAATAATTCCAATATGAATAATGTATTCATGTCGGGGACATGAGTCGCTGCAGCACGATGAAGAGAAGCAGAGAAAAGACGGAGGTTTCCTCTGACCTTTGACCTCAGGGTCAATTGTCTTGTTCTGTGTCAACTGAGCCGTCAGTCATGGGGAGAAAGACTCACACGCACACGCACGCACACACGCACACACACACGCACACGCACACACACACTGGTTTGTCTCATATCCTAGCAGCTTTAATGCAACAGATTATACTTTTGTTTTGATAAAAATGAATAACTTGAGTCACTTATTAAGTGTGTTTCTCTTTTTGAACATGTTTGTGTTTGTGTGGTCGGAGAAAACGAGACGTCACCTTCTGCTTCAGGAAATTCATCTTCAGCCTCTTGTTGGAAACTCAACAATCAAATGAAATTATCATGGAGATGTAAACAAGTCACATTAGAATCTAAACTAATACAAATAGAAACTGAATAAACAGGAGATTTAAAGCAATAGATGCAAAACAACCTAAATAATCAAATTAGATGCAAAATGACACAAAGCAACTAAAGTAAAAATAGAGACACATATAACTAAATGAGGCAAAAAAAACACGAAAGCACAAGCTGACGACCGATGACATCACTGGATCGACCAATGACATCACTGGATGTGTCCCTGGACGCTCGGGGCCTTTTCCCGTCAGGGGCCCGATGACCTGAGCCTCCACGAGACGAAGAGTCCCAGAGGAATCACACAAAGTGATCGACACGTGTTGTTCGAGCCGGTCTTGTGACTCGTGTCCTGTTCACGTCTCTGACGCCGTCGATCAGACTCGACCCTCGCAGCCGGACTCGATCCTTCCTGTGCAGCTTTGGTACGCGGGGGACAAACGGCAGCCCTTTCAGGAGCCTCTAATTGTGGCCGGAGCAGCTCCACAAAGCCCCCCTGCCTCCGGCCTCAATGGGCCGCCCTGCCGGGGCCCGTGTGAACCGCAGAGCCCCCTCCCCCCCCCCCCGTCCTGCCCCTGCCCCCTCCACATGTTAATTAATAGGCCTCACTGGCAGATTTGGATCCCGCTCGGCTTTGATTGAAGGCGGCCATTAGCATCTATTAATTTAGCCTCTGGCGTTTTATCGCCGGCTCTGAAAGGAGGAATTAAGTGGAGCGAGTTATTGTGAGGACTCGGGTGTGAGGCTGAGTTAAAACGTGATTATTGTCCCGCGGCCTGGAGCCAGCTCACTGCTGCTAAGCCCTCTTGAAAGTGAAGGGCGCCTCCTCTCATTAGAGCCCAACAAGGGAAAGATATTAACAGGAAATAACTGCAAATTTCTCTTTTCCACTTTTAATCTCTCTTCTTTGTGTTCCAGGTGAAAAGGTCACAAGGAGAAGGGAGGTGAAGAGAAGAGCGACCAGCAGCCACAGCCATGATACCGCTGATGAAGAGGCTGCAGAGCTCTAATGATGAAGAGGAGGAGCGACCAGCAGCCACAGCCATGATACAGCTGATGAAGAGGCTGCACAGCTCTAATGATGAAGAGGAGGAGCGACCAGCAGCCACAGCCATGATACAGCTGATGAAGAGGCTGCACAGCTCTAATGATGAAGAGGAGGAGCGACCAGCAGCCACAGCCATGATACAGCTGATGAAGAGGCTGCACAGCTCTAATGATGAAGAGGAGGAGCGACCAGCAGCCACAGCCATGATACAGCTGATGAAGAGGCTGCACAGCTCTAATGATGAAGAGGAGGAGCGACCAGCAGCCACAGCCATGATACAGCTGATGAAGAGGCTGCACAGCTCTAATGATGAAGAGGAGGAGCGACCAGCAGCCACAGCCATGATACAGCTGATGAAGAGGCTGCACAGCTCTAATGATGAAGAGGAGGAGCGACCAGCAGCCACAGCCATGATACAGCTGATGAAGAGGCTGCACAGCTCTAATGATGAAGAGGAGGAGCGAGACCGCTTCTGCTCCACTGAGACAGAAACTCTTACACTACGTGATTCTTTCATTCTACAATCTGCAGGATGAAGCTGTGTTCAGGCACAAACTGGGAGTTGTAGTCTTCATCATGAGTTAGTTGTTGTTGAGCAGTGAGGGATCATGGGAGTTGTAGTCTTCGTCATGAGTTAGTTGTTGTGGAGCAGTGAGGGATCATGGGAGTTGTAGTCTTCGTCATGAGTTAGTTGTTGTGGAGCAGTGAGGGATCATGGGAGTTGTAGTCTTCGTCATGAGTTAGTTGTTGTGGAGCAGTGAGGGATCATGGGAGTTGTAGTCTTCGTCATGAGTTAGTTGTTGTGGCGCAGCAGTGAGGGATCATGGGAGTTGTAGTCTTCATCATGAGTTAGTTGTGGTGGAGCAGCAGTGAGGGATCATGGGAGTTGTAGTCTTCATCATGAGTTAGTTGTGGTGGAGCAGCAGTGAGGGATCATGGGAGTTGTAGTCTTCGTCATGAGTTAGTTGTGGTGGAGCAGTGAGGGATCATGGGAGTTGTAGTCTTCATCATGAGTTAGTTGTGGTGGAGCAGCAGTGAGGGATCATGGGAGTTGTAGTCTTCATCATGAGTTAGTTGTTGTGGAGCAGCAGTGAGGGATCAAGGGAATTGTAGTCTTTATCATGAGTTAGTTGTGGTGGAGCAGCAGTGAGGGATCATGGGAGTTGTAGTCTTCCCCTGGTTATATTCCTTCAGTGTTCTAGCTCGGCTCTGATTGGCTGAGCTGCCGCTGTTGGCTCAGCTTGTTTCTCTGTAAACTTCAGATCAGACGTGAAATGAAGTTTTAAACTGGAGGAAAGTTATTTTTGACTCTGCAGACAAACAAACACTGACACAAGCTCAAAGAGGAAGTGACGCCACCAACAGGCGACAGAAGGAAACGGACCTGGACTCAAACTGATTTCTGCTGGCTTTGAGATATTGAGTAGAAACTCGGTTACAGAAATAAATCAAAAATAAAGATTATATTAGTTTTTTACTCTAAAGATGAAACATGAGACTCAGTTCCTCTTTCTGTTCCATCACTTTTCTGTTTCCTCCTTCACCGTTTATTCCTTTTCACACAGACACACACACACACACAGACACACACACAAACACACACACAAACACACACACACACACAGACACTCTCTCTCTCTCTTCTCTGCTTCAGGTGTTTCCAGGTGGCTGTGAAGTGCCATGGGAACACTGTGACATGACAGCAGAGGCTGTGACCCATAGCCAACACACACACAGACACACACACACACACACAGACACACACACAGCAGGGGCTGACCTGCAAGTTTCAGGTATTGTCTCGGTTTGTCAAACAGACACTGACACACTGATCCCTCTACATCCGCACAGCGCTTCTCACACACACAGACACACACACACACATACACACACACACAGACACACAGACACACAGACACACACAGACACACACACACTCAAACCAAACTTTTTGTACCTGTGAGGCGGCGTGATGATGTCACAGGAAGTCACGATTAAAAAGGTTGAAGATGAGAGAGAGATGGAGGGGGGGGGGGGGGGGGGGGGTAGATTTGACAGATATTAGTTCAGTTTAATTATAAATTTTATTATATTCTAACAAATCTCTCTGAACAAAACAAGACATCGCTGTACGATGAAGAAAAAACGATCAATGATCTGGTTCTTGGGTTTTAATTCTGCAAATAGAAAACTGAATGAAGTTTGTGGTGTTTACACAATATTAATAAAATAGAATTACCTGTACTGTCTAATATTACAGATTTAGTGTGTTACTGCTGGACACTGCATACTGTGACTTTATATTATTTTCTGAGAAAAATATTCATATGATAAAATATTGGTTCAGCCCTCAAAAAGCCAATTCATTTGCCTGAATAATAATAATAATAATAATAATAATCATTACAATTTCAATAGGGCCTCCCACTGTCAGTGCTCGGGCCCTAATTAATGAAAATAAGGGTTCATCCTCAGAGGAACATGAACGTCTGAACCTCATCTCATCACAAACTGTCCAACAGCTGAGACGTTCCCCTCAAACCACCAACATCAGCCTCAAGGTGGCGCCAGAGGGGAAGTCAGAGCATCTCTAAAGCCGTTAGGATTCATCCTGAGGACCAGGAATATATAAAACATATAGTGAGAGAAATAAATGGAAATAAACTCAAGTTTGTGACTTTATACTGTAGGGATCTGTGCTGCAGCGCCCCCCAGAGGCAAATTACAGGTTTTCATTCTCTCACAGCTTCATTCTTCTGTCTCTCTGATCACCTGAGGGTCGGTGGTTCGATCCCCATCTCCTCCAGATGTGTGTGGTTGTGAATCTAGTTGTTTAAAGAGCGTTGACTGGTTCTGAGAATGTTTCTTGTTTGGATTTGATCCCAGTTGATCAGCCGCTGGTCGCCAAACAGAAAAGACTGAGATGGGTCAAAGGTCACAGCGCTCTTCAAACCGCCCAGTCCTCTGCTGCCCTCTAGTGGAGGAAACACTCTGCACAACCTGGTCAGAGCCGAGGAGGAACAGGAAGTTTCCTCCAAACTAAAACAAATCAGATTCAACGAGATTCACTTTGTTCACATCAGGATCTGAGACCTTTTATTCTGAAAAGGAGAAGCATCATCCTTTACCTGATTATAGTGTGTGTGTGTGTGTGTGTGTGGGGGGGGGGGGGGGGGGGGAGACATTAGTTTGAGGAGAGTGGAGTTAAATTCATACAAATGTATAAAAATAATAAAATTGACTTTCATAATGTTATTATAAAAATGTCATAAAAGATAATCTGAAAGTGGAAGTCTCAAATCAACCAACCACAATCTCTTCAAAGGTTAAGAGTTCATCCTGAGTGAGTTTTAAATCCAGATTATGTGCGAGTGGTCGACTGGAAGCTGTTATACAGTAAGTTCTGAAGTATGAGACATGAATTATTATAATAAGGTCACAGGATGTGATGTCATCCTATGAGTAAAGAAATTAAGACTTGTGACGAGTTTCAGTTTCAGTTTTTTATTTATTCAAGCCGAGGCACGCTGAAAACAAACCGCTGGACTTTAAACCAGCCGAGAAGAAGATAAAATACGTTTCTACAAGTAAGAAGCTGAAAAAGGTCAAAACTGTACAACATGAAAAATCTCTCTGATACAAACTCCAGGTGAAAACTGGTCAAAGTGCTCGTGCATAAGGAGAAACTGTCAAAACACTGACAAAGGTTTTTTTTTGGCAATTTCAAACGTCACATCCCATAAATCCCATAAACTGTCAAAAACATTTTCACATTTTCAAAAAGTAAGTAAATCAAGTCCTCAAGCTTGTGAAAGGCAACATGTGACTGGTGAGAATCAGGATTGTAAACAGTTCGTGAGGAACAAGGTTCACTCTTCTCTCCGAGACTCGGGGAACATGATGAAGCCTCAGACGGTTCTTTAAGTTCTAGGAAAGTTCTGTACAAACTGATTTCTATCAAATGGGCTCAGCAGAACCTTCCTGATGTCACAACGTCTCTTTGTGTCTGAGGCGCTGACGCTCGATCGTGACACGACTCAGACTCGCCTGCATCTCTGTAGCAGAAGATCCATCTGACTCAAGGTCAAAGAAAAACACAGTGGATTAGATGAGTGTGAAGTGGGAACTAACCAGCGCTGAGGGAACTAACCAGAGCTGAGGGAACTAACCAGCGCTGAGGGAACTAACCAGAGCTGAGGGAACTAACCAGCGCTGAGGGAACTAACCAGAGCTGAGGGAACTGACCAGCGCTGAGGGAACTAACCAGAGCTGAGGGAACTAACCAGAGCTGAGGGAACTAAACAGAGCTGAGAGAACTAAACAGAGCTGAGGGAACTAAACAGAGCTGAGAGAACTGACCAGCGCTGAGGGAACTAACCAGCGCTGAGGGAACTAACCAGAGCTGAGGGAACTAACCAGAGCTGAGGGAACTAACCAGCGCTGAGGGAACTAACCAGCGCTGAGGGAACTAACCAGAGCTGCTCGACGAGGAGGAAGTGACGTCTCTGAGACGTGAACTCATCAGCAGCATTAAAACAGGATCTGACCGTGTTTGATCCGAAGTTGTTTCACTTGCAGGTTTTTACAAAACATTTAGACCGTGACAACATGTGACTCGTTCCCGAGTGAGAAGCCGGAGGAACAGACGACAGATCAGTGGAGACGACCTGACGTCTGTTCTCAGGGTCTTTGAGTCCTTGTGTCGGCTGAAGAGCAGCAGCTGTAATGGCGTCTCACGGACAGCAGGGGGCAGAGAGTTCTCCGGCCTCGCTGGTGAAGCCGCTCAGAGGACAAACAGACTCAGACTTTAAAACGACCTGATGTGGATTCACACCTGGACCACGCCTCCTGTTGGTGGATGGTAGGATGTGCAGCTTTCACCCAGTTTGAAGAAACCAGACAAACGGCTCGTAGGCTTGAGAATCTTTGAGTCTGGTTTTGAACTCCACGGAGTCATCGGGGGGCGATCTCGTGCACCATGACGGGCAGGTGCAGGGTCGGACACGAGTCTCTGTGTCGCAGCTTGAACATCAGCTGCTCTTTTTCCTGAGAGAGTTTCTGGTTCACTGCTGCCTGCCGCTCCAGCGCCACCTTCAGGTCAAGCTGCTCCTTTAGTAACTGCCTGGAAATCAATAAAAACAGACGGTTGTTCAGGGTCAGAGAGACGGAATCGACTTCAGTTAGCACGGTTCGATCAGACTCTACTTCAGAATCACGTACTGAGTGAGGGTCTGACAGTTGTCGATCCGGACTCGGAGATCCTCGTTCTGCTGCAGGACGTTGATGATCTGATCTTCTAACGACAGATTCTTCTCCACCTGACGACAGAAGAGAGGAAATGAACAAGTTTCATTAAAACAAAAGTAATGGAGGTGAAGGGAGGTGAAGGGAAGTTGGTGAACGCCAGTGAACCGACCAGATCTTCCATCTGCTGCAGCTTCCTGCTCTGCTCCTGCACACGCTCGCTCTTCATCTCAATGACAAACACCAGAGACTCCTGCTCAGACTCCCAGAATGCACCTGGGCTGCCGTGGGCCTGGAGGGAGCAGAGATCGACACTGAACCTCAGACAACGTGGAAATGTTTTCAGGGTATTTGACATTTGTTCGCTGTTGGTTTTTTCAGCTCTTCTTCTGGATTCTACAGATCTTTGAGTTTTATTACTTGTATTGTGTTTTATTCAGATCTGAACCTGATTAGATTTGATGAGCAGGAGAAATAAACCCGACACACACCTGAATATTTCTCTGCAGGTCTTTATTGAACGTGGAATCTTCAGCTCTCTTCTTCAGGTCGTTGTAAACCTTCAGCTCTGCTCTCAGCTCCTCCACTTCCCCCTGAAGCACAAAACTCATGAGTCTCAATATATAATATACATGAATATACTAATATGCAACTGTGACACAGGAAAATCACATCAGGTCTGAACTGATGCGGCAGTTTCCTTTGTGTCCTCCAGGTGGTGTCAGGGGACGGGTTAATGAATCGAGTTTGTTAGACGTTTTGTTTATAATATTAATAATACATTTACTGTATTTGACACAAACAGAATCTCTTTCACCTTCAGGACGTTTTCAGCAACTTGAAAATTTACCGTCAGTTGATTTTTCTCTTGTTCGTGTCTCTTGTGCAGATCTGCAGGAACATGTAGAGAACAGGTGGTGCAGTGGTTACTGTGTGTTACTGTGTGTTACTGTGTGTGTGTGTGTGTGTGCAAATACCACAATGATCACACACTTACTTAAATACACACACTAGGTGAAGTTAAATATACAGACGAGTTAAAGGAGAGTTTTTCTTCTCCTCTAAATCTCTTTTCTTAGTGTCACAATATTCAGTTCATATTTATGAGAGCAGCTGATGTTTGGATCAACGACTCTGGTTCATATTCACTCTGTTTTTGCAGCTCAGCTCTAAACTGTCACGACTCGATTCGACTCATCACCTCAGCTCCACTATAATTAGCCCGTTAGCTTAGCGCCAACATGCTAATTATAGAGCATTTGTACTGTGTCAGTCAGACAGCCTGGCTCAATGCTGCGTTCAAGGTCAACAGCACTTTTCTGTCTTATCACAAACTGACCATAGAAAAACACATGTGAACTTATATAACATGTGTTTTAACAGGAAATGAAACGAAGATGTTCCCTTTAGAAGTGAACTTTAGAACTTTACCTTCCACGTGTCGCTCGTGTTCCTCAGTCGCAATTTGACTTTTCTGTTCGTGGAAAACGTTTGAATCGGCCGTCGTCTCCGTTTTCACCTGAAAAATCACATCAGACGAAACCAGATTCAGTTTGATAAGAACCAGCAGCACAGAGCGATTTAAATAAATCATCAGACTACAACCGACTCGACGCGCAGCAATGAATCAATAAGTTATTGATAATTGATCTTTTTAATTGAAGAAAAAGCTAAATAATCTGTGGGATCAGACAATTTGATGATTTTCTCTGTCGACTTGTTTTGTTTCTATATTTTCACACATAAAAGAAATGAAATGATTCAATGTTGAACAAAAGCTGTTTCCTTGGTTCTTCTCTCATTGTGGACGTTATATAGAACAAATCCCTGACCAATCAGAACATGAGCAGTCAGGCACCTTGTCGAGGATGCTCTGGACGAGGGCGCACACGTCCACGTCAGCGTGGTCTTTGAGAAGCTCCGCCCTCTCCAGGTTCCCATTGGCCAAGAGCACTTCCTTCAGAATCCTCAGCTGCCACTCGAAGCGCTCCAGCTGCTTCTCCAGGAAGACGTCCTGCTCAGCGGACGCACCTTTACCTGCAAACAACCAATCACACGCAGGCGTGGATTCAAACACACGAGTAAGTGATCAGGGAGAGGCACCGCCTAGTGGCACAGCCAGGTACTACAGAAAACTGCAACATATTTAGTGAATCGATTTAACTATTTACAGAAACTAATTGATATTGATTAATCATCAACATCTTAATATATCAGGAATTTCAAGTAAAAGGTGATTTCATCTTAAAAAGTTTGTTTCATTTCTGTCTCTTCAGGGGTTAACACAAAACTGCACAAAGATATGACATCATCGTCCACACAAACGAACACACACACACACACTGACGTTCAGGAAGTGTGTGTGACTGTAATTAAAATTTCAATCTGGCGATGACATCATCGACGTGTTGAAACATGATCTCACACACACGTTTGTCTTTCTGTAGTTGTGAGGACCCTCTCTTCTTCTACACTTCTAACCCTGTGAGGACAGAGAAGATGTCCTCAGTGGTTTGAACCAAAGTTTGTGTTCACTGCCAAGAAAAGAAATGGACGCACACGCACACACACAATATTCTGTCTGATTGATACGAGGTGTTCTTGTTTCTGTTGTTCACACATGAGGGGCTGACGTGAAGATCTATAGTTTACATGGGAAGCTTCACTCGTGATACATATATGAAACTCAAATGTATTTACTGTCTGACCCTAAAAGAACCAGAAGATCCTCACTAACGACTACAACCTCCTAACAGGATCAGAAGAACCTGAATGTAACTCTAGAACCTTCGTAATGAAAACTAAAAAACCAAGAGAAGCTTCTCATTCTGTAAATAATGAAGTCAAACCTCCAGCCAGGTTTCAGAAAACAGGAAGTGAGGGGGCGTGATGAGAACATGGAACTCACCTCCGTCATCTCGGCCGCTCTGGAGCTTCTGGCTCTTCTCTCCTCGCTTGCCTTTGCTTTTCTTCTGATAACGACAGGAAGAGAAGAAGAAGAAGGAAAGAACGTTGTTTTATGTTGTTTTTATATTGTTGCTTTATGTTCAGTGCACCAATGAACGACACCATGGCAATTTCCTGAATGTGCAATCATACTTGGCAATAAAAATAATTCTGATTCTGAAGAGCAGGCGGAGAAATGACACAATCAGTTTGTCACCTTCTAAAATTAGAATTCATATTCATACACACCTCACAGTGTGGACTCAGAGGCTCCGCCCACACTGAGGTTTTACTTTAAAAACTGAAACCACCTCCGTCCAGATGAATCATCCATCAACACTAACACACCTGAAAACACAGGTCACATGACCGTTCACCTACACAGGTCATGTGATGTAAACAGGAAGTAGATTGTCTCTCCAGTTGGTTGCTTAGTAACAGAAACTCCTCTGAAGGAGGAGCAGTGATGGTGACGAGTCACTGACAGGAAGTGCTACTGACAGGAAGTGCTACTGACAGGACGAGTCACTGGCAGGAAGTGTGACTGACAGGAAGTGTTACTGACAGGAAGTGCTACTGACAGGACGAGTCACTGGCAGGAAGTGTGACTGACAGGAAGTGTTACTGACAGGAAGAGTCACTGACAGGAAGTGGTACTGACAGGAAGAGTCACTGACAGGAAGGGATACTGACAGGAAGAGTCACTGACAGGAAGTGGTACTGACAGGAAGTGCTACTGACTGGAAATGTGACTGACAGGAAGTGTGACTGACAGGAAGTGCGACTGACAGGAAGAGTCACTGATAGGAAGAGTCACTGACAGGAAGTGCCACTGACAGGAAGTGATACTGACAGGAAGAGTCACTGACAGGAAGTGCTACTGACAGGAAGTGCAACTGACAGGAAGTGCTACTGACAGGAAGTGTCACTGACAGGAAGAGTCACTGACAGGAAGTGCTACTGACAGGAAGTGTTAGCAACTCTTTGTGTTCACTGCTGTAGTCGAGTCATGTGACTGATGAGAACCAATCAGGAGAGAACGTCTCAGTTTCTCTTCAGAGGCTGAAAAACTCTGGGGAGTGAGGACGGCAGACGTAACCATAGCAACCACAAAAACTCAAATTAAAAATGTTAAAATCTGCTGAGGTCGTTTTTTTATTTAACGTCAGAGTCGCTCCAATAACAATGATCCTGATAAAGTCCTGTCCGACAGGAGCAGGAAGCAGGCGATGGTGGAGGAGGGGGGCCTGGCGTGGCCCCTGAGAGCCCCCCCCCCCTGTGGCCCCTGAGAGCCCCCCCTCACCAGCAGAGTCCTGGTCCAGGTCTGGTTTCACAGGGTTGTGTTGTGAAAGCTGCTGATGGAGGTCGGACTCTGAGCTGCCAGCTTCTCTCTCATTAGTCTCCACATGACTGACGCTGTAACTTTCACTGACAGTTACATAACGACTGACAACAGGCGACTGTCTGTTCACGCTGCTGATCACAGACCAGCGTTCCTCCTCCACAACAACAGGCCACGTTTTACCTCAATTATTAAATCAAAAACTTCAAATGTCCAAAACAAAAGAAGTTTCAGTAGCTTCAGCCTCAGAGTGACATGACATTCGATTCAGTAGTTTGTTTGAAGCTTCTAAAACTGTCAAGTCATCCTTGAATTCACATTAATTGACACATAAACATTGACAAGATGTAAAGTGAGAAATTCAGTTTCATGATCTAAAAAATGGTTCAATCTAAATTGTCATTAATCAGATTTAGTTTTTCACACACGTGTTCCACAAATGCTCGGCCACGTTGTCTGTGCACAAGCATCGACTAAACACATTGAAATGCTTAGAGTGTTGCCTCACACCCACTGTGCTACACACACACAGACACACACACACACACACACACACAGAGTATAAACACTTATAAACTGGACACGGACGTTATTTCTACTTGGAGCTGAAACAATAAATCTCTCTGGTTAAACACGGCTCTGGGAGGAGACGTCAGACTCTGGTGGGTTGACTGGTGCAGCAGCAAGTTGTCGGAGGGGGGGGGGGGGAGGGAGGGGGGGGGGGCAGTAAATCAAGGCAGAGGCTCCTCTCGTGTGTTTGTTCAACACTTCACCCGACTGCAGCCCAACGTACGTCTCGTTTCACGTGAAGAGAAAAGTTCTCAGAGAGCAGATTTACTTTCTGCAGATGTTTCACAGACGTCACATAAATCACCTGATTGGCCGATTCAAACCAAAGTGGGAGGAGCTGAGGAGCAACACATTTCCTTTGTGAGTGATGGTGAAATTAACTGAAAAACATAAATCACAAATTCTTAACAAATATATTTTGTTTGACTGAAAAAGGAGGTGAAACAAACGCAGCCACACAATCAGCGCTAAAACAATCAGAAGGACAAAGAACCAGGCTCCACCCACAGGATGTGATGTCATACTCATTACGTTCCACACAGGATGACACATCACCACAAGTTCTCCATTAACACACACACACACGACTCCAGTGTCTCTGTTGGTCTAACAGCACATTCACATGGTCCGAGCGGAACCACGGTGACCTCTGACCTTTCCCCCTGAGCAGGACGCGTCCTGTGACGCCTCAGACGACCACCGGCGAGAGGACGAGAGCGAGACCATAGAGAGACGACTGCACCTCCACAGACGTGATGACAGAGAAGAAATCTGGTCTCACACACAAATCCATCTGTTCATGTGCAGCTTCAAACTGTCAAAATAAAAGCAGCTGAACCGACTGATCGGCTCCTGTGTGCAGTGAACTCAGTGATGACTGTCACTCGAGGAAATTAGAGAAAAAATGCAGGGTGAAGTCATAGTTGTGTGTGTGTGTGTGTGTGTGTGTGTGTGTGTGTGTGTGTGTGTGTGTGTGTGTGTGTGTGTGTGTGTGTGTGTGTGTGTGTGTGTGTTAGATGCTTTATGACCATGTCAGTAACAAACATGATTCCAAACTAATGAGTGTCGTCTTCCTCTGAAAAGCCGCAGCACAACAGAATAAAGTGGAACTGTGTGTGAGACGCTTCAGGCTTTAAACTTTATCACTTTGACCTCGAACCTCATCCTCAGATTTATTCTGCTTTGACTTTAGTTCCATCTCCGTCTTTTGTTTTTCTTCTTGGGCTGTGAGGGTTTTAAATGTTCTGGGACTGGTAGTGAAGGGTCGAGATTCAACGTCCTGTGAAGAATCTGAGGTTCAACTCACACCCGGACACCAACGGCAGCTCCAACTCTTTATCTGACGTGTGAAATGTCTCACGTCCTTCCAGCAGACACAACATTCCAAACATTCAACTGTAGCTTGAACTACTTCGTTTTACACGGGGAGAGAAAGTCGATGAGATAAGGAAACGTTTCAGAGTCACGTCATTAAAGAGGAACTGGAGAAACAGCTGCTGTGGTTCAATGCAAGGTTTCTCATCATATCTTCTCCAGATAAATCTTCAAACTACTCTGAAGTTTTCGAGCTGCCAGAAAGGAGAAGTTGGAAACTCTGAGTCTGACCGAGCAGAAAGTGAGAGGTTTGGAAACGATGAGGTTAGACCCTGAAGGGATCTGAACGTCTTCAGGACTAAACCGACCTGTTAGATTAAGAGTCTATGAGTTGAAGATGTAGACGTTGACAGACACGTTATAAATGAGGTTCCTCAGGTTCCTCTGGTTCTTCAGGTTCCTCAGGTTCCTCCGGTGAGAGAAATAAAAACCCACCCGGGCCGCTGAGATCTCCTCCTCAGTTTCCAGAAGAGTCTGAGCAGCAGAAAACATCATGTGCCGGTTTCTCCTCGGCCCGGAGCCCAGGGCCCTCTGACCTCTGACCTCCATGTGACTCTCTATCAGCTGAATTCACTATGTATTCACGTTACCACGGCAGCGGCAAAACACTACATGCTGCCCTGAATCCCCCAGCCCCCCCCCCCCCCCCGGTGATGTCAGCCCGTCGGAGTCCAGAGAGAAACTAGAGAGAGGGACGAGCGAGGAGCAACTCGTGACCTCACGACCTCTGCAGGCGTGAAACCATGACGACGCAAAACACGTCTGTTTTTAATCAGACTCGACCTGTTTTTAAACAGGTCGTGATGATGTCACCGAGACCAGATCCATCCAGATCTGATAACTTATCAAAGTCCTGATTGACACGGACCAGAGGACCTCATGGATTAGTGACGCAACTTGTTTACAGGGAGACCTTCACTGAGTGTACATAAAGAACATAAAGTATATAAAGACCTTCACTGAGTGTACATAAAGAACATAAAGTATATAAAGAACTTCAGCGACTACAGTTTTAATTTAATCATTTTGAAAAGCTTCACAGGAAGTCAAGACAGGAAGGTTCAGTTAAAAACGATTTCCTGTGAAATCCTCTCTTTAAGTTTTAAGACCAGAAGAACTCAGGTGTGTGTGGTGCTCAGGTGTGTGTGTGGTAATCAGGTGTGTGTGATGGTCATGTGTGTGTGGAGCTCATGTGTGTTATCACAGCAGGATTAAATCTATTGTCTCGGTGGCTGCCGGCCACACTGACCTCACTGACCTCTCCAACCAATCAGAGTTTATTCTGAGCTAATGGAAGATTTACTGGATTTCAGGTTATATAACAGCTTTTAAAACTGCTCAGCTTCTGTTCTCCTTTTTGTTGAAAGACCCCGAGGTCCAGGACATTTTAATGGAAGCATCAAGCAACCTCCATGTTAGCAGCCGGGACATGGACCAAACTAACAGGTCAAAGTAAACATTAAATAAATGTTTGTAAAGATGCTTCAGTCGTTTCAGCTCCTTCTTCTCTCTGTGATGTTGTTCAAGTGTTTCTGATCAGTTTGGTTTGAATCAGTTATTTGATGATATAAAAACAGACGTGATGGTTGACAGCTGAGACTGACTCTTGATTGGAGGAGCGTATGTGTGGGTGGGACCTCATTAAGCTCCACCCCTCCAGGTTCTGTAGTTGGCTCAAGATGGCCGCGCTGGTCTCTGAGACTTTCAGGCTTCAGCTCTGGACGAGCTTCTTTATTCACAGTGAATCAAAGCGCTGAACGGGTTCGACAGCCACTATCAACATAGTGACTGAAACAGAAGAGTCAGATCGTCCATCCTTCTATTATCTATAGCTCTCGTCCTTTGAGGGTTATTATTTCTCCATCATCTGTAGTTAGTAGAGAAACTAAGGCAATAGGTGCTTTTCAGGTTGAAGTTTCAGAGTGTAACAGTTTATATAAATGGTTCTTAACATATCAGACACTTAGTGATGCCTGCACCACACAGTGCAGTGTTCAGCTGTGAGCGTCACAGCTCAGCTGCAACAACGGATTTAATACGATTCAGATTAAACTCGATTTACTGAGGAAATCACAGAAATCCTCCGTCAGGAACCTGCTGAGCCACCAGGGGGCCTGCTGCGTCACGTTCTATCAACAAGTGAGCAGGACAACAGCTGACACACAACACACAGCTGACACACAACTACACCACACAACAACAACACACAGTCACACTGTATATACACTACACCACACAACAACATACAGTCATACTGATGATACACAACAACAACACAGTCATACTCTAGATACAAAGAGAATCACAGCCATAGCACACAACACAGTACACACAACTACAACACGTGACACACACACGCACACACACGCACACACACACACACACACAAAAAAGTCACAATAGAACGTTATTAGAGTCACATTATCAAAATAAAATGCACATTAAATATATAAATGATCCATAAACGTCACTAATGAACTTTGGTTCACATCTGGAGAACTTTAAACATTAATAATAATGAATATCAGAGATTTTCTTCATAAACATCACCAACATTCAAACATGATTAAAAACAGATGTTCAGAGAAACGACCGCGTTTCCTTTGGCGCCACTTTAAACCTTTAAAGAGAAGAACGAGAACGAGCTCCATGAGGCCGGACGGCTCCAGGTTCAGAGGCCGAGCAGCAGCAGCCTGCTTCGGCCTCCTGCTGCTCGGAGAGCCGCTGAACCTCCGGACCCTCCAGCCGCTCCAGGCCCGACACACGCACACACACACACCGGCTCCCCGCGCCCCTCGGGCCGCTGCTCACCTTACTGTGGCCGCAGCCCATCACTCCTCCTCCGGCGAGAAGCTGCTCACACGCTCCGCTGCTGCTGCTGCTGCTCTTTCTTCTTCTTCTTCTCTTCTTCTTCACCTCCTCCTCTTCCTCTTCCTCTTCTTCACTTCTTCTTCTGTTGACAACTTTCAAACAGAAAAAAAGTCCTTGAACGCACCGCTACAGCCGCCTACAGTAGGGGGCGGGGCTTCTCCGTGCTGCGTTCAGGGATGCCCAGTACAGTAATAAGGTTCATTTAAAAGGTCGTGATTTGTTTCACGAGGGAGAATATTTTGGAAATTAAATACACATCAATTCAGGATTAAATCAATTTAAGAAGTAAATGATAAGATTTGATTAACATATAATAATAATAATAATAATACTGTTATAGGACTTTGTTGCAAGTGTGGAAAAAACTCAGGTAATCACAGAAGCTCGTGACATGAATAATCGTGACGACAAATCAAATCAAACGCAGAAGTATAACAACATTTTCAGTTCAGAAATTCGTTTATTATTCAAAACACAGTGTAACGTTTACAATCATTAAACATTCATAGTTACACGTCAATCAGAAGAAGAGTATTTTCCCGCAGCACCTGAAGGCAGCAACCTCTCACACAGGCGCAGTGAGGATCTATTGTCTGTGATTTGAACTTTTACCGTAAGGTCGAGAGAAGCTGGGAATTTACAAAACCTCTGTAAAACCACGTGGTTGCTCTTTTAAACACTTTAAATGGGACAAGTCCCGGATGTGACCAAGTTTGGAAGCTTTAACAGCTGATTAGTCACAGACTGCTCCTGATTGGTCCAGACACACATTTATTTTCAGTGTTTACTTTGGTAATTTCTTCGTCATGACTTCAGAATAAACTTGTAAAGCAACATGGATAAAGTTAAGTTTAATAAGATTGTTTATGTATGATGTGTTTACTTTACTGTCTTCTGTTGAAATCTTAAAATTCATATCACAAAGCCTTTTAGCTTAAATAGAGTTGTTCGCATCCCGGAAGGATCTGTTGCCGAGTTACAGTTCAGCTCTGAAGTTATAACAACACCACAGATCATAAATACTACTTCTGATATATGTATTACTCTGTCACATGACCTGTATCAAAGTACAAGTATTCTTTGTGTCTAACGGCCTCTCACAGAATAATGTACACATGTTTATTTATTATTGTGATTTACTGCTGAGTAGCTATCTCATCTTTATAGAAATCAAATTAAATTCAAAATGGCCGCTGTCTAAATGTAACTAAACCTCATAATGGTAACCATGGTGACGACAGACCAGGACATCTGCGTCCTAGAGGCCGGAAACCGTCACTACACCTCGAGGGCGGGGCTCTGTGTGTGTGTGTGTGTGTGTGTGTGTGTGTGTGTGTGTGCGTGTGTGTGTGTGTGTGTGTGTGTGTGTGTGTGTGTTTAACTGTGAGTGTTCCAGTGTGTGAGTGTGTGTGTGTGTGTGTGTGTTAGTCTGTGTGTGTTTGTGTGTGTGTGTGTGTGTGTTAGTCTGTCAGGTCTGTGTGTGTGTGTGTGTGTGTGTGTGTGTGTGTGTGTGTGTGTGTGTGTGTATAAATCGGATCAGATTAACACTGCCAGGTGAGCTGTGTTCAGGTGTATCAGCCAATCAGCACGAAGCTGTTAAGTGGATCAGCTGATGAGGACGTTTAGTTCGAGTCTGAAAACAAAGTCATGAATCGTTAATGTTTTCAGATCGAGTGACGCTCTATAAATTAATAATTAATTCATTATGTGATCCAAATAAACAGCTCCTCATCTTTTCTGTTATGATTCAACAATCAGTTGTTAATAAAGATCTGAAACATCAAAAGAGATTTTGAATCTAATTCCAGATAAAACTCCTGGTTCTAATTTTCTCAGATGTCATGTTTATGCACGTTGTTCATATAAAGGTTTGTTTGCACTTTATTAGGAACACAACACTGACTCATTTCTTCAATTCATTCAGGGGCAGGGGTCATCAGGTGGGTGGGGGCTTCTGTAGTCATGTGTTGGGGGGGCGTGGTAATCAGGTGGGGGAACTGTGGTGCCCTGGTGGAGGTCAACAGGTGGGGGGGGCTGTGTTCATCAGGTGAGTAGGGCTGTGTTCGTCAGGTTGGGGGGGGGGCTGTGGTGGAGGTCAGGTGAGGGGGGGCTTCTGTAGTCAGGTGTTGGGGGGGCATGGTCATCAGGTGGGGGAGCTGTGGTGCCCTGGTGGAGGTAAACAGGTGAGGGGGGGGGGGGCTGTGTTCGTCAGGTGAGTACGGCTGTGTTACTCAGGTTGGGGGGGGGGCTGTGTTCCTCAGGTGAGGGGGGGCTGTTGTGGAGGTCAGGTGAGGGGGGGTTGTGTTCCTCAGGTGAGGGGGGGTTGTGGTGGAGGTCAGCTGACGTGTGTTGGACAGAAAGTGAAGCAGCTGCTGTTCGATGGAAACTTTTTCTGATGCTGGAAACAACAACTGCTGCCATCACAGACGACAACACGCCAAGAATACACACAACCACATTCCACACAGGAACTGGTCCGTGTGTGTGTGTCTTTATGATCTGTGCATGTATGAATAGAACAACTTGTGAGGCAATAAAAGAAAGGGTGTGTGTCTGTGTGCATGAATGAGTGTGAGAGCATACAGTACATACCTGAGTGTGAGTGAGTGAGTGTGTGTGTGTGTGTGTGTGTGTGTGTGTGTGTGTGTGAGTGTGTGTGTGTGTGTGTGTGTGTGTGTGTGTGTGTGTGTGTGTGTGTGTGTGTGTGGTTCTTAATATAAACTGAGGCCGAGCTGCTCTATAAATAATCCTCAGTTCTGTGTGAGTGAGCTGAAAACTTTAATCTGCTTTAAAACAACATCCAGAGACCAGGTCCACAGACCAGGTCCACATCCACAGACCAGGTCGACAAACCAGGTCAACATCCACAGACCAGGTCCAGGTCCACAGACCAGGTCCACAAACCAAAGAAAAGAAGTGACTCCGACACTCTGCTGCTGCTGCAGCGCCCCCTGCTGCTGGAACTTGACCGACACAGGGTTGAGCCTCGAGGCTGTAAAATCTTATTGAATCTTTTCAGAACGTTTCAATCGATTTTACAGGAAACTCGATTCTTTAAACTTAGATTTTTTTATTTATACTGAAGATTTAATGGAGGAAAAACCAAACACATAAAACCGTCAATAACTTTAAAGAATGTTCCATAACAAAGGGAGACAAGGATAAATTATGATTTTATATATATATATAATTAAAAAGCCACAATGTTGTAGTTTTATATAAATAATTAAAGAATAAATATAAACAGAGAGTTCTATTTGAACTATTTGTGTGAAGAGTTTTATGTGAGAGACTGGAAACCAGTGGTCTGATGTGGTTCCGTGATGTCGTCTGGTTTCCATTAAGTTTAAAGTTTAAAGTCTTTACATCAGAGTCCAAACAGGAAATTGTGGTTCTTTATCGTCTGTCGTTGCTGCAGCAGATTGAGATAAAGAATCAAACAATACGTGAAAGAACAAGAGAAACGTTTTATTTTGTCAAAGTCAGGAAACACTCACATGATGAAACACTTAAATCGCTCTTTTCTCCTTCACAATAAAACTCCAGCTTGGGACAAAAATCTGTTACTCAGCATATGTTGGTTTTACTTTTAACAAAATATGGAAAAGTAAGAGGATTGTTTAGGTATACAATATATTTACTGATTTATTGCTTAACTGATAAAAAACGAGATGCATTTGTGTTTGTTTCTTTTATTTAAGTTCTATATATTTGGGTTTTCTTTGTATTTCTTTGTCAGACAATTTTGAAAACGACATCTTAGGAGCCATCGACTTTATTTTCTTATCAAAGACATAAGCAGAAATGAAAATTAATATATCATAATTAAATATATGGACATAGGGTTGGGGGGTTAAAGAACCTGTTTTCAGACTTTTAATCTTTCTTATCTAAAAGGTTCACTTCCTGTGTTCTCTTCCTGGATCGAACACAACATGTCTTCTCTTGACCTTTGACCTCAGGGCAGGTCGAGGGCGGAGCCAAGCTGCTGCAGGACGTCCACGTTCAGGTGAACTCTGAAGAACGAGAGGCCGACGCCCAGAGACGAGAGGCCAATCAGAGCCCAGAGAACCTGAGCGCTGAAGTAGAGCGGAGCCAGACTGACGGAGACAGGAAGTGAAGACGTGTGTTCAAACAGAATCTGAACTGGAACCTTCCCTCTGTGTTATGGTTCTACTGGTTTGTATCGAGTCATGAACAAGTTCAGATTAAACCTCAAACAGGAAGAGGAGGAGTCTCTTACCGTCCCTGAGCCGACTCCGAATAACCACGAAAGTAACGGAAACGTCCGTATAAATACAGCAGCCCGCACAGCGAGGACAGACCTACAAGACCCCCCCCACACACACACACAGTGTTACACAGAGGATCAACTGTGTGTAGTCGCTGACTGTGTCGTGTCAGGTGTGCGATCACCTGGGCTGAAGAAGACTCCGGCCGTCCACAGGACACTGATGAAGATGGGGAAATACTCGGAGCAGTTTGCTCTGAACACAGAAACATCTGCAGTTAGACCTGATCCCTCAGGATGAAAGTAATATTATATTAGATAATATCCTGATTTATAGGTTCACTGATAAAAATCCGCTGATAAGATGCTTTGTTTGTTTCTTAATAACATATTTTATCTATAGTTATTGTTTCGTAGCCAAAGGGTTTGATAACGACATCGTACCTTGATGTTGTATTTATATTTAGTTTAATTGTCTTGGTCAGTATATATATATATATGTATATATATTTCTATTCTTGGCTGTAGCGTCTGTAATGAATTATTTTTGGAGTATTTCTGATGATTAAACTTGTTCCAACGAAAGTTTCCTCCTTCTCTCCCTGAGCGTCTGTGACTCTGCTGAGTGGGTTCCATCTCCTGAGAGAACAACTGACTGAGAGTCACAGACACAACCAGCTGCAGCTGAAGAGTGAAGCTGAACTGAGATCAGTTACAAACACTCTGAAATTATTAAAAACCAGAGTTTATCTCCAATATTCAGCAGGAAACCGTGAAACATGAAGGATTCTGATCAGAGTTCGGTGGATTTGTTACAGCTGCAGCTCTTCAGGTTCAGGAAGCTGAGGATCATGGGTAATATCCAGTGGGAGGCTGCAGGGGGCGCTGTAGCCCAGTAACAGTTACACAGTGCTGCTTTAAATAAATGATCCATCTGAATAAAACCAAACAAACTGACTGAGCTCTGAAGGTTCTCTCAAACTCCGGTGGGCCGGTCGTGGCCGGAGGCGTCACAGAGAACTTCCTCCTGATGCTGATCACCTGTAGAGAGAAATAAGCTACACACACACACACACACACACACACACACACACACACACACACACACACTTTTTACTTTATTCAAATTATTATTGAAAATAAACATGTTTTAGTTTGAGCTCAGTTCAAAGTTCATTCTGTGTTTATGGAAAATGCAAAGTTGATTCATAAAGTTTACTAGAATTTAAAACCTTATTGAACTTTCAACCGTCTGGTTTTGATGCAGGAGATTTATTACACACACACTGAGCCTGACGTGTATTTTATATATGTATTTTACATAATAATAAACACTTCATTCATTCATGTTGATAGAATCAAATCAACAGGATCTTTATCTTAAACCTTCAGATGTCATAAATTCAGACTTTTTGATGAAATTAAATATTAAAGAAAACACATCAAAGCAACGTGTCTTCTCACATTTCCCAGCATGCATCTCTTACCTTGCTCCAGAACAGCCAGCACGGTGACAGCGGCGAGGGACAGTGTCTTCTCCTCCATCTCTGCAGGGAGACGACGAGACGGACGGTCATGGGACATTACACTGATCAAAGTCTTCCAACTGGGATCAAAGTCTTCCAACTGGGATCAATGTGTTCCAACTGGGATCAAAGTCTTCCAACTGGGATCAATGTGTTCCAACTGGGATCAAAGTCTTCCGACTGGGATCAATGTCTTCCTGCTGTTTGGACTGTTTTCTGTGCACTTAGCTGATGATCAAAGTTCAGGCCCTAACTTGGTACCTTCACCTCCTGTTGACCTTTTTGCGACCTGTGCCACTGGGTTCGATTCCTCTCTCTGTAGCAGTGAGGACAGACAGCCGACTGTCCGCTGTGTCTCGTTTCCTGGTTATCACATTAAGTAAAACCCTCCTTTCTAACTTTCTAATGGTTTCACTCTGAGCCACTGACTGTGTCCCTCTCTGCAGAATGAATCATGAGGACTCAAAGACAACGTCTCAGAAACTCAGTATTTATAATCTCATGATAAATTTCCACGACAGGAGACACAAGTGAGACAGCAGGAGAGAGACAGTAGGAGAGAGACAGTAGGAGAGAGACAGGAGAGACAGGTAAGACAGGTAAGACAGGTAAGACAGCAGGAGAGAGACAGTAGGAGAGAGACAGGAGAGACAGCAGGAGAGAGACAGGAGACACAGGTGAGACAGCAGGTCAGAGACAGTAGGAGAGAGGGGAGACAAGTGACAGCAGGAGACACAAGTGAGATGAGAGACAGCAGGAGAGAGACAGTAGGAGAGAGACAGGAGAGACAGGTGAGACAGTAGGAGAGAGACAGCAGGAGAGAGACAGGAGACACGGGTGAGACAGCAGGTCAGAGACAGTAGGAGAGCGCAGAGACAGGTCAGAGACAGCAGGAGACACAATTGAGACGAGAGACACAGGAGAGACAGTAGGAGAGAGACAGGAGACACGGATGAGACAGCAGGAGAGAGACAGGAGACATGGATGAGACAGCAGGAGAGAGACAGGAGACACAGGTGAGACAGTAGGAGAGAGACAGGAGAGACAGGTGAGACAGCAGGAGAGAGACAGGAGACACAGGTGAGACAGTAGGAGAGAGACAGGAGACACAGGTGAGACAGCAGGAGAGAGACAGGAGACACAGGTGAGACAGTAGGAGAGAGACAGAAGACACAGGTGAGACAGCAGGAGAGAGACAGGAGACACAGGTGAGACAGCAGGAGAGAGACAGGAGACACAGGTGAGACAGCAGGAGAGAGACAGGAGACACGGGTGAGACAGTAGGAGAGAGACAGGAGACACGGATGAGACAGCAGGAGAGAGACAGGAGACACAGGTGAGACAGTAGGAGAGAGACAGGAGAGAGACAGTAGGAGAGAGACAGGTGAGACAGCAGGAGAGAGACAGGGGACACGGATGAGACAGCAGGAGAGAGACAGGAGACACAGGTGAGACAGCAGGAGAGAGACAGGAGACACGGATGAGACAGCAGGAGAGAGACAGGAGAGACAGGTGAGACAGCAGGAGAGAGACAGGAGAGACAGGTGAGACAGCAGGAGAGAGACAGGAGACACAGGTGAGACAGTAGGAGAGAGACAGGAGACACAGGAGAGACAGTAGGAGAGAGACAGGAGACACGGATGAGACAGCAGGAGAGAGACAGGAGAGACAGGTGAGACAGCAGGAGAGAGACAGGAGAGACAGGTGAGACAGCAGGAGAGAGACGAGAGACACAGGAGAGACAGTAGGAGAGAGACAGGAGACACGGATGAGACAGCAGGAGAGAGACAGGAGACATGGATGAGACAGCAGGAGAGAGACAGGAGACACAGGTGAGACAGTAGGAGAGAGACAGGAGAGACAGGTGAGACAGCAGGAGAGAGACAGGAGACACAGGTGAGACAGTAGGAGAGAGACAGGAGACACAGGTGAGACAGCAGGAGAGAGACAGGAGACACAGGTGAGACAGTAGGAGAGAGACAGGAGACACAGGTGAGACAGCAGGAGAGAGACAGGAGACACAGGTGAGACAGCAGGAGAGAGACAGGAGACACAGGTGAGACAGCAGGAGAGAGACAGGAGACACGGATGAGACAGCAGGAGAGAGACAGGAGACACGGATGAGACAGCAGGAGAGAGACAGGAGACACAGGTGAGACAGTAGGAGAGAGACAGGAGAGAGACAGTAGGAGAGAGACAGGTGAGACAGCAGGAGAGAGACAGGAGACACAGGTGAGACAGCAGGAGAGAGACAGGGGACACGGATGAGACAGCAGGAGAGAGACAGGAGACACAGGTGAGACAGCAGGAGAGAGACAGGAGACACGGATGAGACAGCAGGAGAGAGACAGGAGAGACAGGTGAGACAGCAGGAGAGAGACAGGAGAGACAGGTGAGACAGTAGGAGAGAGACAGGAGACACAGGTGAGACAGTAGGAGAGAGACAGGAGACACAGGTGAGACAGCAGGAGAGAGACAGGAGACACAGGTGAGACAGTAGGAGAGAGACAGCAGGAGAGAGACAGGAGACACGGGTGAGACAGCAGGAGAGAGACAGGAGACACAGGTGAGACAGCAGGAGAGAGACAGGAGACACAGGTGAGACAGTAGGAGAGAGACAGCAGGAGAGAGACAGGAGACACAGGTGAGACAGTAGGAGAGAGACAGCAGGAGAGAGACAGGAGACACAGGTGAGACAGCAGGTCAGAGACAGTAGGAGAGAGGGGAGACAAGTGACAGCAGGAGACACAAGTGAGATGAGAGACAGCAGGAGAGAGACAGTAGGAGAGAGACAGTAGGAGAGAGACAGGTGAGACAGCAGGAGAGAGACAGTAGGAGAGAGACAGGTGAGACAGCAGGAGAGAGACAGGAGACACAGGTGAGACAGCAGGTCAGAGACAGTAGGAGACACAATTGAGACGAGAGACACAGGAGAGACAGCAGGAGAGAGACAGGAGACACAGGTGAGACAGTAGGAGAGAGACAGGAGACACAGGTGAGACAGTAGGAGAGAGACAGGAGACACAGGTGAGACAGCAGGAGAGAGACAGGAGACACAGGTGAGACAGTAGGAGAGAGACAGCAGGAGAGAGACAGGAGACACAGGTGAGACAGCAGGAGAGAGACAGGAGACACAGGTGAGACAGCAGGAGAGAGACAGGAGACACAGGTGAGACAGTAGGAGAGAGACAGCAGGAGAGAGACAGGAGACACAGGTGAGACAGTAGGAGAGAGACAGCAGGAGAGAGACAGGAGACACAGGTGAGACAGTAGGAGAGAGACAGCAGGAGAGAGACAGGAGACACAGGTGAGACAGCAGGTCAGAGACAGTAGGAGAGAGGGGAGACAAGTGACAGCAGGAGACACAAGTGAGATGAGAGACAGCAGGAGAGAGACAGTAGGAGAGAGACAGTAGGAGAGAGACAGGTGAGACAGCAGGAGAGAGACAGTAGGAGAGAGACAGGTGAGACAGCAGGAGAGAGACAGGAGACACAGGTGAGACAGCAGGTCAGAGACAGTAGGAGACACAATTGAGACGAGAGACACAGGAGAGACAGTAGGAGAGAGACAGGAGACACAGGTGAGACAGCAGGTCAGAGACAGTAGGAGACACAATTGAGACGAGAGACACAGGAGAGACAGCAGGAGAGAGACAGGAGACACAGGTGAGACAGTAGGAGAGAGACAGGAGACACAGGTGAGACAGTAGGAGAGAGACAGGAGACACAGGTGAGACAGCAGGAGAGAGACAGGAGACACAGGTGAGACAGCAGGAGAGAGACAGGAGACACAGGTGAGACAGGTGAGACAGTAGGAGAGAGACAGTAGGAGAGAGACAGGTGAGACAGCAGGAGAGAGACAGTAGGAGAGAGACAGGTGAGACAGCAGGAGAGAGACAGGAGACACAGGTGAGACAGCAGGTCAGAGACAGTAGGAGACACAATTGAGACGAGAGACACAGGAGAGACAGTAGGAGAGAGACAGGAGACACAGGTGAGACAGCAGGTCAGAGACAGTAGGAGACACAATTGAGACGAGAGACACAGGAGAGACAGCAGGAGAGAGACAGGAGACACAGGTGAGACAGTAGGAGAGAGACAGGAGACACAGGTGAGACAGTAGGAGAGAGACAGGAGACACAGGTGAGACAGTAGGAGAGAGACAGCAGGAGAGAGACAGGAGACACGGGTGAGACAGCAGGAGAGAGACAGGAGACACAGGTGAGACAGCAGGAGAGAGACAGGAGACACAGGTGAGACAGTAGGAGAGAGACAGCAGGAGAGAGACAGGAGACACAGGTGAGACAGTAGGAGAGAGACAGCAGGAGAGAGACAGGAGACACAGGTGAGACAGTAGGAGAGAGACAGCAGGAGAGAGACAGGAGACACAGGTGAGACAGCAGGTCAGAGACAGTAGGAGAGAGGGGAGACAAGTGACAGCAGGAGACACAAGTGAGATGAGAGACAGCAGGAGAGAGACAGTAGGAGAGAGACAGTAGGAGAGAGACAGGTGAGACAGCAGGAGAGAGACAGTAGGAGAGAGACAGGTGAGACAGCAGGAGAGAGACAGGAGACACAGGTGAGACAGCAGGTCAGAGACAGTAGGAGACACAATTGAGACGAGAGACACAGGAGAGACAGTAGGAGAGAGACAGGAGACACAGGTGAGACAGCAGGAGAGAGACAGGAGACACAGGTGAGACAGCAGGTCAGAGACAGTAGGAGACACAATTGAGACGAGAGACACAGGAGAGACAGTAGGAGAGAGACAGGAGACACAGGTGAGACAGCAGGAGAGAGACAGGAGACACAGGTGAGACAGCAGGAGAGAGACAGGAGACACAGGTGAGACAGCAGGAGAGAGACAGGAGACACAGGTGAGACAGCAGGAGAGAGACAGGAGACACAGGTGAGACAGCAGGAGAGAGACAGGAGACACAGGTGAGACAGCAGGTCAGAGACAGCAGGAGACACAATTGAGACGAGAGACACAGGAGAGACGAGAGACACCAACTCACCTGAAACTCCTCTGGACTGAAACACAGCTCGACAGAAACAGGAAGTCATTATACCATCACACCTGAAGGGGGCGGGGCCAAACACACTGACCATCTGTTCACCTGCAGGCTCATTTAAATCTCTTTATATAAAATCTATGGTTTAAACAGTTTTGAGAATAATCTGAAGAATAAACCGATTCTAAACTCGTAGATTATTTAGTGCATAATTGATAAGTTTAAAATTGATACGTGTATAAAAGATGTTTAGATAAAAGGTGTATACAGAATATTTGTGATAAGATGTGTATATAATAGATGTGTATATAATATACGTATAGATAATAGATTGTATATAGTAGATGTTTGTATAACAGATGTCTGATTAGATAATAGATCTGTTTGTATATAAACAGATGTGATTAATAATAGATATTTGTGGGTATATAATAGATGTGTGTAATTAGATAATAGGTGTATATAATAGATGTGTATGTGTATAGATAAGATGTTTGTATATGAAAGATGTGTGTTTGTATATAACAGATATAAATACACATAGATATTTCCTGCTCCTCTGGTGTTGGATCATTTGAATTTTCCCTCCAGTCGTAAAAACACAGACACAAGACAGACGTGTTTCTAAAGAACTATATTTACATAATACTCTTGTTTTACAGAGAACCATATCAAAAGTATAAAATACTTACAAAAAATCCGCAGCAATATATAAAAATAACATCTATCTTCTCCAGATCATTAGGAAAGGCTTACATACAAAAAATATATTTATAGACATTTACACAACAGTTGAACCCAGAAGCCCCGGGAGGCCGAGCCGGGCTGGAAGCTGAAGAACCGGCGGCAGAGTCGGGAAACCAGCGCCAAGCTTTTGTTGAGCAAATATACCGTTACAAATAAAATACACAACATGTCTGCAAAAACAAGATGCATACGTTTCGTTGAAAAGTCAAACAGTACAGTAGATAGAACGACCAGTCCACCTTAAACCGGTCCACCTTAACGCAGACCACCTGCTCACCAGTCAACCTTGAACAGAGAGTTCCACGTTTGAGAAGATGATAAATAATGAGCTGCAGAACAGAAACGATGAGTTTGGATGTAAGGTGGCTAGTTTCCATCATGAGAACCATGAAGACTCAACTTTATATCACGTTAGATTCTCTGATGCGTCTTCAGAAACAACTCGTGAGCTGAAACGCTGCGTTCAAGTTCTAACTGTGAAAAACGGTTTCATGTCAACAATTCATGAACAGCTCTGAGAATAATTTGTTTTCATTTGTAAAAAACACTTTGAAGAATCAGATTTTAGCTTCTCAAGATAAAAAACTAAATAATACATTTAAATGTAGCTGTCAAATATCACAGATGTAAATTTACCATCGAGAACATTAACCTGGATTTATGTGTTTGGGAAGATGAGCAGGTTTCCTCCTCAGAGCGATTTCATTCATCACAGACTCGAGCAGCAGGAAACAAACAAGTTAATGTGTTTTTGAATGTTTCCTGTTTGTTTTATGGATATTTTTTAATGAATGTGACAACTGAAGCTTTAGATTCATATTTAAAGGAGCTTTCCACGGCTTTACCTGCTAAACTGTTACTAAATATTATCTATTGACTAATAATCAGTCAACTTAAGGTATTGTTAGAAATTTAAATATCTGCTGCAGATATTTGCTGACAGTGTGAATAGGTTGTAACTTGTTTACAGATTGTTGAAGTATCAAGTCAACTTTTAATTTTAGGACTGAAATAATAAAAAGTAAAACCACAGAAATAAAAGAGGAAAAAGAAAAAATCTCGTCTCTTGTTTGTTTTTGGAACAAACTCAGATCTGAGAATTTAACCTCAGGTTGTGAAAGAGTGAATATTAAACATTCAATGAGGGAATGATTCTTTAAAATGAAGCCATGTGACCATCTCATAAAAGAATAAAGCGACTCAGAGCTGGTGGTCTGTAGGTGGCGCTGTGGAGGGGGGGGGGGTAGCATGAGGTCGTTAGTTCAGTCATCATTAACTCAGTTCAGTCTGTGTAACGTTAACACATTTATCTCCACACACCTGACTTCAGTCACACGTCAACACAAAGGAAAGATGGAATCCAGGCGACGCTCGGGGGATTCTTAAATCAAGTTCACCGATGACCTCATTTCTCTGGAAGTTTGTGTCACATGTTGAAAAACATGAATTGATTTAATGTGAAATTGTGATGAAAAACTTTTATATCAAAAACTAATCTTCCTCCATTAGATGCTTTTATTTGTTTGAAAACTAAATTTTGAAACTTTTCTATATCACATCATGTGATAAACTCAAAGTCACGAGACAGATTCATCTGTGATGAACGGCAGCTCGTGGGTCTTCAACCGAGAATCAGATCAAACATTCACAGAATGAGTCGGAACATGTTTAACGGCTGTTTCCTGTTAACGTGTCATATTTCTGAATGGGACCTGGTTTCAGTCCTGATCAGTCAGAGTTCGTTTCTGCGTCTGAACTGGTTTGGATGTTTTGCTGGTTTGTTTTAAACGTGTCCAGCTGACGAGTGTTTCAGTTTCAACTGTCGATGTGAACGAGCTGAAAGATGCTCGACTCCCTCGGGGGGGAGAAAACGTCTGGTCAACGGGTCAGTGTTGAAAATAACTAATTTACCACCGACAGGCAGTGTGGCGTCCCCAGCTCAACCACAGGAAACTGATGAACGCCATCGGCTGCCCACTGGTTGCTTCTCATTGGCCGGGGGGGCTAATGCTATCTCACAGACCTCGTCTGGATCTTTTCTCCAGATCTAAACGGTCTGATGGTCCGATGGGAGCGGCGGCTCGTGGTCCAGGTTTCCAACGCGCAGCCTCAGCTCAGCAGGGCTCAGGTGCTCCAGGTTCTGGACTAATGGTGGCTGGCGAGCAGTTCATCCAGGTCGGCCATCCACTCCTGAGGGTTCTGACCCTTCAGCAGCGAGTCCACCAGGTCGCTCTCTGCAGCGAAGCTCCCCGACGCCATGTTGTACCCGAACGACACCTGCTGCTGCTGCTGATTGGCCGTCCTGCTCACCTGGAACCCTTGATTACACTGCAGGCCCTGCCGCCCGTTGCCCTGCGGCTGTCCGAACGCCACCAGGTCAGGGAGGACGGCCTGGCTCTGATTGGCCTGCTGTTGTTGAGTCTGCTGCTGATTGGCCATGGGCTGGCCCAGGCTCTGAGGGTTAGGTGGCGCCCTCTGTTGGGCTGCAGCCATACTCGCCTGCATCATCTGTTGCCCGGGGTTCAGGCCCCCCATTGGGCGACCTGCCGGGTTAGCACCGAAGGGTGCGGCGCCCGGTGGCATCTTGGGAATGCGAGGCTGCTGCTGCTGCTGCATGTGGAAGGCGTTGGGCGTGTTGCTGAAGGCGTTGGGGGGCAGGCCAGCGCTACCGGAGGGCGGCTGGTTGGCGAGCTGCTGCTGCCAGGCCGCGCTCTGTGCACTCTGCATGTTTCCTGGCATGGAGCTGGGCAGGCTGGCTCCTATGCTGCTCTGCATGGAGCCTGGCATGCGGGCGGCGGCCAGCTGCTGCTGCTTCAGCATGGCGGCGTTGGGCTGCGTCTTCAGGTGCTGCTGCTGGGCCAGAAGGCTCTGCCTGTAGGAGGCGCTCATGGGCCCCAGCGCCTGACGCTGCAGGGCGGCCTGCTGCGGCGTGTGGCCCGGGTGGTTGGGGTGAAGGTTCATGTTATTGTAGAGGACCTGCTGGACGTCCACGCCAGCCCCGCCCCCTCCGCAGGACGACAGATTCATGTCAGACTGACTCGCCGCAGAGGGCGGAGCTACACCGCCTGCCGGCCCACCGCCCTGAACCATATTCATTCCCATCATGCCTTGGTTCTGAGGGAACATACGCTGGGAGCCAGGGGCGGGGCCTCCCATGGAGCCGACGCTGCCCATTGGCTGAGACGAAGCTGGGAAGAGACAAACCGTCAGTTAAGAAACGTTAAACAACTTCCTGTTAATGTGCGCAGTGATGTCATCACTTCCTGAGACACAAACTGAGTCATTTGAAAAACTTATACAATAATAATACATTTTTGTATGTTTCTCTCATAACATGAAATCATGTGTTTTACTTTGAAATTTATTTAACTGATCTTAAAAACAACATGAAAACAGAAGCAGATTTGTGTAAAATTAGAAATCTTCATTTGGGCGGATTTAAAATCATAAAAATGTAATATTTGTACTAGTATTTTTTGGACTTCCTGTTCAGTGCTTTGTAAACACTGTATTATTATTATGATGATGATCATCTGTCAGTCAGAGGCTACAGCTGTGAACGTATCATCGACCTGAAGCAGCTCTCAGATCAGTTCGTCACATCAGATCATATTTTACATTCAAATCAGCGGCGAGTTTCATTTACAAACTCACAGAGAAACTTGTGTCCAACAACAACAAGCGTCTGTTTGAGTTTCCTGATCTGAACTCCAGCTCACGAGTCTCATTGTTCATTGTGAAGTTACCTGGAGCCGGATGGAGAGAACAGAAACAGTTTGTTCTGGGAAACTAGTTTTTATTATAATTATAATATATAAGAAAATGTCACATAAAACAATGACGTCACTGTTTGAAGTTCATTTTTAAAGTTGTAGTTAATTTGATAATAATTTTGAAAGAATGCTTAGGGTATTTTGTTAAAGAAAATAAAAGCAGATTTCTTTAAAAACCAAGATCATTAAATGTGTGATCAATATCTTAATTTTTTTATTTGTTCTAAATATATTATCCCAATAAAACAGTCAAGTACATCTCAGACAACACATGAATGAATTTAAATAACTAGTCAATCGTGATCTGAATATTTGGTATCCACTTTATTAGGTACACCTCGATAACAGTACTGTCATGTGACGTCTACTGAGCCGACTCCTGGTTTATTAAATGAAAGTTCTTCTTACATGATGATCCTCAGGAGGTTCATATTCTGATCATAGAATCTCGGTGATAAACACATTTGAGATTGTGACTAACCCTCATGAGGTTTGTAGGTGGAAGTCTGTTGTTAAGTGTTAGTTTGTTTGTGTTCATACGAGTTGAGTGACTGATCTTACCTGTAAACTGGTTGACTGACTGCTGTGGGAAAGGGTTCTGATTGGCTGGTTGGCCCGGCTGGTCCTGGTACTGCGGTGGCGGTCGGGTCAGGCGCCTCTGAAGCTGCTGGTCCTGCTGCCGCTGCTTCTCCTGCACAGATGAGGGTCAGACACTTATTACACTTTTATTCTTAATTGTTTCCAGAACATTTTAAGCTGAATCCACGCAAACGTCCTTGGAGGCACCGTGACCTCATCATGGGATTCTAACTTCTAACAGATTCAGATCTTGTGGCCCAGAGATGTTTCTCGTTCCCACACAGTATCATATCATGGTCACGGTATATCATTTTACCAAAAGTCAGCGATTGGTCATACGCAGTAAACCCCGCCCCTTTCAGCAGGTGCTCAGATCTTGATGAAGAAAACCTTCGTTAACTTAACGAGTTGATAACCAGCGTCATGTGACCACTCATGATGACTGATTATCAGGTTCAGCTGGATAAACAGATCCTGGACATGTTGAACTGGCTTCGTAGTTCAGACCCCAGGACTCAGGGGAGGCTGTGATTGGCTCAGTGGACCAGAGGAGAAAGACACGGAGGCATTGAACACACACGTGTAACTCACCTGTTCAGCCATGAGCTGCTGTCTCTGCATGTACTGCTGCTGCTGCTTCTGCTGCTCCAGGATCTGCTGCTGATGCTGCTGCTGCTGCTGTTGTTGTTTCAGCACCGCCGCCACCGCCGCCTGGTTGCTCAGGTACGCAGCGTTAGCATGGCTACCTGCCATGGCGTTCGCCCCGGGCTGAGTCGCCATGCCGTTGTTTCCCGGCGCAGGTGCCATGGTGTTGGCGGGGCCTGGGCCGTGAGGAGGAGCGGGGTAGTTGTTCTGGTCCTGAGAGAGATGAAGATCTTATGAGTAAAGATACTGACCAGAGACCAGGTTTCACCACAACAACACATTGAGTCGAACATTGATTTATTACAGATTTTATTTAATGTCTTTGCATCACATGTTTATGATCTGCTCACAGATTCAGGTCAGACTCATTTCTATGTCTGTTTGCTGCAGACGACTAATTTAATTCACTTTTCATAAATACAAATTTGTAACTTTTTATTTTAAAAGGTTTATAAAAAATTTTTTAGAAACTCTAGAATTTAAAAACGTTAGAGGGAGTTATTGAAAATCCGCATCTTGATGTTCTGTTAACATTAATTTGACATTTTAATATTATATTTAACGTTAACTTGACACTGAAATTCTTAAGTCATTGTGGCGCCCCCTAGTGCATGGAGTTGGTGTTACAGTCACAAAACGAAAGATCTAGCAAACTGTAAAGAAATGTCAGAAAGTGAGAATGTTCAGTTGGTTCTGCTGGTGGATCAGCAGCTCTGACCAGTTTGAACCCAGCAGCTTGTGGCTGTCGTGGGTTGTTGTAGAAGAAGAGTTGTGATAATGGAGAGAGAAGTGCAGCAGGGACAGAGCGTCCTGTCTACTGAGAGGAAACACACAAGCAGGAGCAGCTATATTTAAATACAGAGAGAGAGAATATGAAAGGCTGCTTTGTCAACGCCTCCATTCACCCCCCCCCCGTGAGCCTTAGCAACCAGCTGCTTGACCAAAGAGCGAGAGAGCGAGAGAGCGAGAGAGAGAGACACACACACAGACACACAGGATGTGTAGTGTGGGGCCCCGACCGGTCAGAACAAAAGGCCTCCCTGCTGCAGCCTGACTTCATCTCCTACATCCTCACGACTAAATTTTCATTTTAAAAATCTTCATCTCTTGACAGGTCGAGTTCTAAAGCTGCTGGTCTGGTTTTAGAGTTCTGGTCTGGAGGGAAACGGAGATGTTTGGACACAAGGCTCAGAATCACTTGCTGATTGGGTCACTTAGGTCATAAAGTAGCCTTCACTGATTGTTCATCATCAACCAGCCTCAGCTCCCAGAGAAGAACAACAGAGAGAATCAATGACCAGTGTTACTGACCCAGTTTAAGTGTTTGGATGTGGAGGAGACCAGATGTGATTCAATCTGTTTACACTGTCCACTGTCCACGAGTGGTCACATGATATAAGTTCACAGGTTGTAGCCTTAAACTGATCTGGACAAGTTCTGTCGCTTTTCATTCAAAATTCAATTGTTCATCCCTCTGCTGTTGTTTGTCTGATTAATGTGCACGTTTTAAATTATTGATATACTCGTCACACCGGATCCTTTTATTTGATCTTAGGATGCAACTATAAGCAGGAGGTGTTAAACGCTCAAACACGGGTTTTCCACACTCTGACTTTAAAGCACATTAACACACTTGAGCCTTCAGAGCAGAACATGATGCCACAGGAAGTCGACTCAGGAATCAGCAGCACTTCTCTGCTTCATGAGCTGCAGACCGTGCTGAGAGGATAAACTACAGAGTCTGGGCGCGCTCTGCTGGACAAACTAACCCTAAGATATGATAATACAGAAACATACATATTTTGGTTAGGATCTAAAATAATGTGCAGGAATCACTAAAAGTGGGAGAGACACTTATGAACCTCAAATATGAGAAAACCTCCTTCGCTGTGTTCAGACGGATCAGTGTGTGTGTGTGTGTGTGTGTGTGTGTGTGTGTTTGTGTGTGCGTGTGTTTGTGTGTCTTACCTGTGCGTGTGGTATATGTTGGCGAAAGTTCATGCTGTTCTTCTGTTTGATCTGCTGTTGTTGTCTGAGCAGCGTCAGCAGGGCCGCCTTGTTCTGGCTCTGGGTGTTGGGGGGCCGGGGGGGCCCAGGCCCGGGCCCCGCCTCAAAGTGTGACAGGGGTTTGGTGTTGTTGTAGTTCAGCATGGCGGCCTGGGCCTGAGGTCCAGGGGCCTGAGGGTGACCAAGAGGAGGCCCTGATGTCGGGTGACCCAGCATGTTAGGGTGCCCGCCGTGCCCCGGCATGTAGCCGCCAGGCCCCACCTTGGGGGGGCCTTTGTTGGGCTGACCGGGCATCAGCAGCTGCTTCTGGGCATTTGGGTTAAAGTCCTGTGGGTACAAGGAGGGACTCGTGGGTTTGTCCATAACAAACGCTCCCCCTATTGGGCTCTGAGAAGTGTTGGCCATCTGGGGCCAAGGTGGGGGGTGGGCACGGGGCCCCTGGTTGTGGAACTTGGCCCCCGGCTGTGGTTGTTTGTGCTGCATCTGGCCGTGGAGGTGCTGCGCCCTCTGCTGCTGGGCTGCTAGCTGCTGGAGCTGCTGAGCAGGGGAAAGATCTTTAGGCACCTGGGGCCCCGGAGGGAGAAGGTGGTTGGGGGGAGGCTGAAGCTGCCTGGGGTTGGGAGCGGGCTGGGAAGGAGGCAGAGCCGGAGAGGAGGCAGAGGACGAGGCGATGGGGGAGCTGGTGGGGTGAGGAGGCGGCCCAGAGGAGGTGGACCTTACATGGGGGGAGCCGGTGCGAGAGTCCTGCTCGAAAACTGCAGAGGCCGGAGAGAACTCCGTCTTCACACTCACCAGATCTGGAGGAAGTAGTCCCTGGGACGGCTGGCCCCCCGAACCACCTCCTGCTCCTCCCCCCACCGACCCACCCCCACCCGGAGTGGGCGCCAGCTCTAGAGGGTCTTTGCGGTCCTCAAAGCCGTCGTTGAGAATGTCTTGAATGTCCTCATATGCCACGGCACAGTTCAGCTCCTCCATCAGCTCCGTCCACTCCTGCTCGTTTAGGTTGAGGTCAGGGAACAGGCTGTTGTTGCCTCCTCCTGATGGAGGCATGATGGGCAGCATGTCATCGGGCTCCTGCTTCATCTCCTTCCTAAGGAAGTCCAAACCTGGCTCGCCACCGCTGTCTGTGGACTCCCCCGCAGGCCCATGGTTCCCGTTAGAGGTCAGAGAGTCACTGATCCCCAGCTTGGAGTCGAGCGGGGAGCCGTTGGTTGTGCCGTTGTCCAGACAGGCCTTCTTGTTGGGGGGGAACCCGTCACTGAAGCCGTTGACTTGGTCTCTGCCCAACGGAGAACCAGCGCTCTCCAGCTTCCTCTTTACCGTCTCCTGCAGCTGGAGGAACAAACAGAACCATGGAACTTTTAATAAATCACATCAGCATAAACAAACACAAGTTCAACAACAAAGCAAATCACTCAAAGTTTCAGGACAAGCAAATGTCTAAAAACATGAATTATAAAACCATGTCATCTACAAATATGCTAATTAGTTCATTAAATGTTTTGAGTCAGACGCTAAAAAGTGTCTGTCATCCAGCAGAGAGATTTTCTGATGTATAAACACTTTAAACATGAAGTTACAAACTGGTTGATGTTGTGTTGTTGTGTTGATGTGTTCAGTTCCATCAGCATGTGTGTGTCCTGGGAGAGGATCCTCACATGGGACCGAGCTTCATTCACTGATCACTACGTTTCTATTTGACTCTTGTTGAGTTAAGAACAGAGGAAGTTGATCCTTGTGAACATCTATGAGACTAACTGGGATTTATGAATATGGGACAAATAAAATGTGATTGACTGAAGTTTTTCAGTGAAAACAAACCAAACATTATAGAGTATAAATGTTTTTTCTTCAAAAAAGTAGATTTATTCCCTGATTGTTTTCTTCAAGTATTAAATCCAGTTGTAGTTAAGCATCTTGATTTAGACTCGTATTATGCAATGAGGTTATTTGGGGAACTAACCAATCAGCTGTTGAATTATGACAAATCTTCTATTCTAGTGCCTGCAGAGGTTGTTTATGAGCAGCAGGGGGCGCTGCAGCTGAATGGACAGAGTTATGGAGTGGCAGTTGTTGGTATAAAAAGCTGCAGCCCTTAATAGAATCAGCTGCAGGCCGGCTTACATAACGCTGATAACAAAGAGCTTCCTCAGAGCAGTCAGCAGATCAGATCTGCCCTCTCTGTAGGCAGCTCGACCAGCACATCTGATGGGAACCAGCTTCCTGTGCTGCCCGACCCAAACAGCATCAGCTGATCCTCACCCGGTCGCTGAGTCAACACCAGACACTCAACACCTGAAAGCTGCACTAACCAGCAACAGGTAATTACAGGCAAAACCAGGCGTGATTATAGAAACACTCAAGTGACGCATCTAATCCTCCCCCAAAAAGATTGGATTTAGTTATAATAGGGTTTATGCTTATGCTTTTAAATGCAGAAACCGGCAAAGAAAATAAAGATAGTGTGATCTCTGGTTTCACTTCAATGAGTCAAACTACATTGTTCTTGAGGAAACCATGTATTTGGAAATCTCACCCCCTCAAAATAGACTTTCATTTCCAAACTTAAAATACTGTTGCAAGTTTTTTCCCTTCTAAAAATACACTGGAACAAATCTTTAAAGACAATTTTATCAAACGAGAGCACTCTCTCCCTCATTTCCCCCAAAAGCTCAATTCCCTGAACCAACAGACTCTTCAG
The DNA here is from genome assembly GCF_947347685.1 of Pleuronectes platessa. NCBI lineage: Eukaryota > Metazoa > Chordata > Actinopteri > Pleuronectiformes > Pleuronectidae > Pleuronectes > Pleuronectes platessa. Next base: position 28,992,163 of record NC_070633.1, read on the forward strand.
TGTCGATTATATTCCCTCGAGAAAATTCATCTGCGGCTACTATGAAAATCCAAGTGTGTATTTCTGCAGCGTTTATTTATGCAACATGAACATAAACCGATGTTCTTCAAGAGAAATATAATTTCTCGTCTTTGTGCTGGTGGTGTGGATTTATCACTGACGGTTATTTAACCGTTACTTTATAAATGAAAACAGAAGAAAGGAGATTTTACTGAAGTTGCTGTTTGTGAAAAAACCTGAATCAGAACTGGCACAAAGTTGTAAAATCCAAGTAAGAAACTAACGTCCTGCTGCTGTGAAGGGTTGTTTGTGTAAGAGTCCACTGATCATTACACTGATCATAACGTCCAGACAGGAATATCTAACAAGAACAACGTCTGCTCCTCAGAGATACAACTTTAGAGAAACTTTCAAAGTGGCGTCACAGAGCGGACACAGGTGATGATGTCGTCCAACAAATATGCAGAGAATTTCCTGATCAGCCCAACTGGTGCCAAAATGGCAGCATCAACACATTTGGTCAGACGGGTCTGTCAGTAGCGTGGACACTCAGTCGTTCTTACACTTTGTGTTCACAGCAGAGTTCAGTGAAACTCTGGATTAGTCAGCAGCGAGTGGGTGGAGAGTTGAACTGAGAGTGTGACGTCAGGGCGGCCTCGTGTTCAAGGAAAAATCCTCTCACTCAGTTTCTGCTGGTTATTGACAGAGGATCCTTCATTTCTAAAATCTAATTTACATCACTGTGGTATACCCAGAACCTTAAGGGTTAAAGATAATGAATACATATATTGCTGATGAAGCGTGTTACTAATTTCCTGCTCCTGTTTACTATGATCTTTAGATTTCAGTTCCTGCCTCTGAGGTTTGGTGTTTGTTGACTGTCGTCGTCGTTCAGGTGAGTCGGACCCGTTTCCTCTGAGGCGAGTGAAGTGAACTCTGGTCCAGCTCAGAGGGAAACAGCTCATAGCTGCAGTAACACAACACGTTGTTGTTCCAGCTGCTGGAGCCACGGAGTGACCACAATGTGCATCACTGGCTGAGCAACAACTGAGCTTTGTGTTAAAAAACGATTCAGTCATAACTGTCAGGGAGCTGATGAGGCCGAGTGCAGTGTGATGTACATCTGAAGGGATTCATCTCTCAATCCACAAGTTGAACCAAGGAAATTAATCAGCGATAATTATTAAAGGTTAAAGTTTTATTCAATATTAGATTGAACCTTTAAGTGTTTTTACCTGGTACCACGTTCATAAATGTGAATCTTCTGTTACTCAACATCTTTATCACAAGTTCCACCACCAGTCCAACACACAGCTGCTCCTCTCTCCACCAATCAGGGAGACAGACTGACAGGGAGACAGAGAGACAGACAGAGAGGGAGAGAGACAGAGAGGGAGACAGAGAGAGAGAGAGAGACAGAGAGAGAGAGAGCAAGATCCAGGGTGTTAGAGAGAGAGAGGGACAGACAGAGAGGGAGCGAGAGAGAGAGAGACAGAGGGGGGGGGGGGGGGGGGGGGGCAGTGTGTTTGCCCTGAAGGAATCATGACTCAACTCAAACCTGAAATACTGGTCTGGCCCCTCCCACGGGTTGCCATGGTTACAGACTTTGAGATGGGGAGGGGCATGGGGGACAACAAACGATCTACAGCCATCTGTTGGGGGGGGGGGCACTGGACCTATAGTAGGTGAACCGATACTGCAACTACTGACAGAACTACTGACAGAACTACTGGAGAAGAAAACTGCACTTTCTGGATTGTTGTTGTTCTGGGTTTGTTGCCTCATGGCTGATGCACTTATTGTGAGTCGCTTTAGATAAAAGCATCGGCTAAATGACACGTACATGATCACGTGACCTCTGCAGCAGAGGTAGCGTCTCACTTCCTGTCGGCTGCTCCACCACTCACCTGAACAATGATCTGAAGAGGAGTCTCCACCAGTTGAAACATAGCAAAGGTGAAGTTTTAAAACTGAAATACATCAGAGTGGACTGAGCCAAATTATTAATTCTGCACATGGTTCCAGTAGAAACTTCTGTCAGAGGCTTAATTCATCTTGTATTAGTTTATATAACAGTTGTCTCAATAACAGACGTTTCTTCTTCTTGTCCACTGATTCAAACAAGAGACAAACATTAGAACAAACTCAGGAGACACCGAGTCTTACTCTGCATATTTAACATTTCACTCACTCAGTCAAATCAATGAACACGTCTGAATTTCTTCACAGTGACTCATCCTGACATTTCTGGCTCTGGCTTTACCACAAAAATCCAAAATATCTTGTGTGTTAATGTCGGCTTATCATCGTCTTACTAAACACTTTCCTCACATCTGCCGTGGCTCTGGAATTCTATCTGTGCATAACTGACATTTTTAAACATCTCATTTTGCTAACTTTTTACAGATTCTTTCTTGTGTCTGCTCCTCTATGAACCTCGACACACTGGAGGCAGTGACTCAACAACAGGCAGGTTTTACAGAGGCTGTGTCACTTTTTGATATAGAAATATACACGGGTACAATTTGAAATACTGGTATTATATTAACCATGAGATCAGCTCTTAAAAGGATGCGGTCCAGAAGTTTTTGAAATGAGATGCATTGATATTGTGCATTTACAGAAATAATTGAACTTTGACTCCAATAATCAGGCAAACAACAGAACAATAACAGGAAGACTTGACTCCAGATTGTTTGGGTCATTTGTCAGATTTCAGCCTCAAACAGAGGTTTCTCTGCTTCTCTCTGTCGTATGGTTAATAACTGAGTTTTTGATTATTTTAACCTTTGACCAAACTTAACAGACGCCACATTTGTAGCTCTGAAATCACGATACTCCAACTACACAATCAATAAGAAATAATAATGGATAAATGAATCAAATAACAATAAAAATTACCATTTGTTCCTTCAGTGACCCGTTTAAACATATTATACATCTAGAACGCGAGTACAGCTTAAATCAGACACCTGTGCAAAATACTGCAAAAGAAATACTGACAAGAGGGAGGTCAAGAGTTCGGTGTGATCCAACAAGTCAGTTTGTGTTAAAGAGACGAGTGGGAACCAAGGATCATGTGACCAGAGAGCACTGCTACAGCAACACTACTTCCTCTGTCAGTCACACACACACACACAACAGTGGTTTCACCTGAGCTGAGATCTGTCACGTGTCATGGGATGAGCTCTGATTGGCTCTGATTAACAAACACACAGATCGTCTAACTCGTCCAGACGTCCGTCCACACGTCCCATGACAGAGGACAGACTCTTAACATGATGACACCACAGCTGCTTTAACTCTAAACAACCATCAGAATATGGGCTGAAATAATTCAGGTGCTATTTGTAAGTGAAGGTTTTGCTCTAGAAGAAAACAGCAGCACAGCTGATCTGAGATTTGATTCTGTTTCATCAGACAAAGAAAGAAACTGAACTCATGTGTAGATGTGACGTTCAGGTGGAATTGGAACATTCAGGATCATTGACCCGACGTCCTCTTTTAAGACGACTGCCGGAGAATTATCAGAAACTGTTGAAATAATCGAATGATGTTTCAGACATTTTTTACTTCGGTACTGTTACCCTCACAATCCATACATTTTTAAGACCTGCCAATATTGTATTTAAAATATGTTAAGACCTAAAGATAATCGGTTGTGAGTTTGTAAAATGTCTCAAGAACCTGTGGACTTAAATCTGTATTAATCATGACCAGCCAGCCATCCATCCAAAACTCCAAGATATTAAGTATTGAGGAGACATGTCTAAGAATGATGAAGATGAACTACAGAGGTTTTGGCCCACGGTGAAGATAAAACTCTGAGAATAGAGTCGCAACTATTCTTGAGCAAAGTCATGAAAGTCAAAGTATTAAGTTGTAATTGTCGGGTATGTTATGTTAGAGGATGAGTCTGTCTGCTGTGTTAAAACATGGAGCATCTTATTAAGTTCTAGTTTCAGTTTCACAAATAAATTCCTTGCTGGTTTGTTTCCTCAGTATCAGGACGTTGAACAGATTATGTAAGACAGTGAGTCAAGAGTGAAGAATCACACAGACTCTGAGGAAACTCTCTCTTTAGAAGAGGAAATGTTTGCTGCTGGTTTACTGAGCTTATCTTTGGTCACATCTGTATGATTAGGTGGCACAGAGAGATTTGTTTAAACTCTATTGAGTCTTTATTCTCATAATATAACAACTGTATTGAAACAGTTATTTTCTTGGCCGATATATAGAAATCACAATTTTCTTAGGACTTTAATCCTAATCTCAAAAGGTTAGAATATTTTTTCTCGAAATGACCTGATGCTCATAAATGTTTGTGTATTAATCACTTTCCTGCAGAATGACTGAAGAATGTTTCAGTAATTCTGTACTTGGTTAGTAAGGGTGGTCACATAAACACCATTGTGATCATATAGTAATGATAGCTTGTGTTTTGAGATCATTTAGTCATGTTAACATGTGATTTGTGGTCATATAGTGATGTAAGCATGTGATTTGAGATCACATAGGGATGTTAGTGTGTGGTGGTGATCACATAGTGATGTTAACATGTGAATTGTGGTCATATATTGATGATAGCGTGTAATTTTAGATCATATAGTGATGATAGCATGTGATTTGAGATCATATAGTGATGTTAGCATGTGTTTTGTGGTAATATTGTGATGTTAGCATGTGATTTGAGATCATATAGTGATGTTAACATGTGTTTTGTGGTAATATCGTGATGATAGCATGTGGTTTGAGATCATATAGTGATGTTAGCATGTGATTTGTGGTAATATTGTGATGATAGCATGTGGTTTGAGATCATATAGTTATGTTAGCAAGTGATTTGTGCCTGCAGCTGTCAGTGTGATGCTTTATTCCGTCAGTATCTGACCTCCAGCCTGAGCACCGCCTGTGTCCGCTGTTCACTCACCGCCATCAGGGTGCTGTTCCGGCTCTGCTCAGCCGCCGTCCCTCCGCTCTCCGCGAGCTCCGCGCTGCCTCCTCCTCCTCCGCCGCCTCCCGGCGCCCTCTGGCCGGCCTGGTCCCCGCTGGGCTGGGCCTGCCGGTGCTTGTTGGACCTTTTGGCCTTGGCCTGCAGGCAGCGCTGGTGCAGGGCGAAGGTCTGCTGTCTGTCCAGCTCCAGCCGCTCCAGCGTCGCGTTCTCGTAGCGGCTCTCGCAGCTGTTGTGATGCTGCCGGAAGAGCTCGATCCTCCGGCGTAGCCTCTCCATCACCGCGCTGTGTCGCGGTGTAACAAAATCCGCCATCATCAATACAGACTTGTAGTAAACTCCGGCTCAGGTTTCGTCCATAAAAAGCTGAAATTGGCTCTTTTCACCGTGGGCGTCTACACCCCCCCCCTCGCCCTCTACAAAGACTCCTGTGCTGGCTCCATGGAGGCGACCTTTGTCTTGCTAATGGCTTCGGTCACAGCGGCACTCACTGCCGGGCAGGGAAACGAAGGTTTTTGGGTGCAACACCATTCAGCCTCCTGGTTAATCTCAGTTAAAGCCAATGAAAACTACGGAGCTCATCAGTGCAGCGGCTGGTTAAAGTGTCTGTGACCCAGAGCTGCTGGAGTCCTGCTGCGGACTTTACCCCCGAACCTACCCCGCACCTTCCCGTGGTCATCCCCGAGCTACGAGCCCCACTTTAAATCATCCGCGTCTAAATGTGCAGAAGCGAAGCGGCGTCGCCACCGACCCAAGTCCCGTCGGGCTCACTTCACTGAGCACATTCCTCCACACAAATCAAAGTTGAAGCGTCGAAAATTCCTTTAAAACGACGAGCTGCCGCTTCTACCTGCTGGTTCCGGAGCTAGCGGACATTAGCTGCTGCTCTGCCCGCAGGTAGTGGTCGATGGACGGCTTCGGTCTGTGGAAGCATCGCTGCGACTCTACAACTTGTCTCAAACTTTATTAACTCGAGTATTTAGCTCGGCTGTGCTAGCCAGCAGCAGCTAACATGCTAACACTCACTAAGTTGGCAGCGAGTCGTTCGGTAGTGAACCCATCCCGTCCCCTCCGGTTGTGAGGTCTAACCCGCGGTCCCACCCGAGCAGCACCTGCGTCCACACAGTGAAACGTAGTAATGTTTGAAATCCACTTACTGTGAAGCGAAGCTGCGGCTCTTCCTACAGCATCTGTCTAACAGCTGATCCTCCGCCTCCGTGTAGCCGCTAGCTGCTAGCGCTCTGTTCGGGCGACGGTAGCTCGACGAGCATCAAACATTTAAATGAAGCACCATTCTCTGATCGCGTTTGTCCCGAGGTGAAGGATAAGCCTCCCCGGGGCCGAGGCGGGCAGTGCGCGGTGGCGAGGCGGCGGCTCCCCGGTCAGGAGCAGCTAAGACGCGGCTAACTGTCCCTCTGCGCTGCTTCTATTGTTTTCCAGCGGACCTGCAGCTCCACGCCGCCATCTTGGAAACTTTCTTTTTTTTTTTTCACCAGAGAGAGGAGGAATGTTCCTGAGCCCGCCCCCCGATGACTGACAGCACGGACAGCCAACAGGGAGCGGCCGCAGCGTTGACCGACAAACAGTAGACCAATCAGGGCCGAGAACCCGCCTTGACGTCATAAAGTAGCCCCGTTTATATTTTTCCTTTAAAAATGAGAGTACGGATTTATTTTTGTACAAAGTGATGACGTCATATTAAAGGTTAATTTACAATTACATGAACCTTTACAAGGAACATCAATATTTATTTAGTTATATCATGTTTTCTGTGTACAATAAGAACTTTATTTGGTTTTCAGCCTGTATTTGATCATAATTTACTAAATTAAATTCACCTTCAGCACCTCTGGTTTAATTTTTACCATTAGATTAACTGATGATTAACAATAAAATATTCCGAAAAAAACATAAAAAACGGAATATTCTCAGTTACATTCTGCAGTTATTATACATTATATACATTATATGCATATTGTTGTTATAATTTTTCAGTCAGTTGAAATACATCTTGAGGAGAAACATTTTGTGTTGTTTTGTGTCTGTATAGGCCTATTATAAAAAAGACTTAGCATTTTATTATTTTGGTACTTGTACTTTTACTTTTCAACACCAGATACTTTTGATACTTAAGTACATTTAATATGAGCTACTTTAAGACTTTTACTCAAGTCATTTTTCTGATGGGTGACTTTTACCGAAGTCACTTTCAGGTAAGATATCTCTACTTTTCCTCAAGTATGGCTTCCAAGTACTTTATACACCACTGCTTCAGAGTGATGGAAGCATCGTGTGTGTTCAATATATTAACAAATTCATCAAACTCCTCCTTGTAGTGGGTCCAAATCCCCCAAATGTCATCTAAATATCTGAAACAATGAAGTGGCTGTTGGAGCTTTTCTTTCCAATATGCCATGAAAGTATAGCACAGGCGGCTGCAAATTTTTTGCCCATCGGCGTACGTTTGATTTGTAAATACAATTTTCCATTAAACTCAAAATCATTATTGGTGAGATTGATTTCCAATAAATGTAATAGCGCCTGATCCGGCCTTTTGATGTTAAGATATTTTTTCCTTATATTTTTCACAGCCAGCAATAAAGGTCCAGCACACAAACAATAAAGAGTTAATATATATTGTGTTGTGGATTAGTAAACATACTTTGGACATGTCGTGGTTTAAAATGTTGTTTGGTAGTTGTTTTCTTAGTTAGTTCAAAGTAGTTGCTTCTTTGTGTTGCAGTTGTAGTCGACTGTTTATTTACATCGCCCCTGCGGCTCCTCCAGCCTTTTTCTGGAGGACAAATTGTCCCTGATCTTCCTCCACAGCTTCGTACACTCGTCGACCTGCAACCCAACGTTAGCCGAGATCTCCTTCCAGGAATTGCAGGCCATCTGCGCGTCCTTGTATTCCGTCAATGACGGGTTATACAAGTGGTCATACGTTCGGATCTCTTCTGCACACAAGGGCTCTTTCGTGCTTGCATGTCTCTGAAAACGCAGAAGCATGCGCCGGCCTAAATCCTCAAGACAGAAATATCCCAACTATTCCTATCACTCTTTTTTTATACCAGCATTACAATGACTGAATTACTAAATGGGCTTTTGTCTTACTTGGACAACTGCAGAGGGCAGCAGACGAAGGCAGTTTATGATCTAACATCATTTCTGTTGCCTTCCACATAAAAATATCCACATGTTTAACTGTTATATAGTCTCGGTGTGCACAATGCTTTTAACAACAGTTTAAAAAAAACTGTATACACTACCTGAGACAATTAGTTTCGTAAAGTCAGGAAGTGTCAGGGTTCTTTTGACGTCAGCTGCTGCTGCTAACACCTACAAGAAAAAATACATTAAAAAAATAGCTTAACTGTTGAGGGTAACAAGATCATACCAATATAATTTAGCAAACTTTATACCTGCTAGAACAAACCACAAAAACGTTACTGCAAATCAGTCGATTTCACAGACGATCAGCGGGAAAAAAACGCAGGTCATCCCTACTACAAACCATGAAATCCTAAACTTTCAGTAAAATAATTTGTTGAACATTCTTTAGCCTACATAAATAAGCAAATTATCATGCATAGTGGATCCAAAAATACAGCTTTTAAATTTATGAAATGAGCTCTTCTGTTTCAAGTGCTTTATAAACATGAATCTCAGCCATACGTTGAGAAGCCTCCGGAGGGAGCTCCTCCTCTGATGATCTGCAGGTGGGTTCCACTCCTCGTCCAGGAGGGACAGTCTGTCCTCTGAGACACTCTGTAACACCACCAACACAGCTTGTCTGATGTCCTCCCCCAGTACTGACATGTCAGTATATATCTGGGAGGGAGTGGTGACATATAATCACTGATGTGCCATTCAGCTTGTACACCATTAATGGACAATGATCAAGGAGATCTTCTTGCTTAACACACATTTGACCCCTGGACCTCTGTTAGACTGTGAAGAGCCAAACCAGCCAGTTCCACAGCCCCCCCCCCCCCACCCTCCCCGACCATAAGGTAGACAAGATGAACGCCAAATGTCTCTTTGCTCAAAACACGACTTAGCTACAATTATGGGAAACTGCCCAATCCCATTTCACCCAGCTAGCGTTAGCATGCTAGCTTTAGCGCGTTAGAGTTAGCATGCTAGCTTTAGCCTGATGTAAATGAGCTTAACTACTCAATGTCATTGATTCACTTCAAGTCATTCACTTTGGTAACTTGACTCTTTAGTAACCTCAAACAATAGCATTGGTTTAATTAAGATCTCAACAAAGCTCATATAAATGTTGTAGGTAATTAACATTCCACTTCAGTATTAGGTGATGGCTGCTCCTCTGCTCTCAGGTCAACGTCCTCTTTCAAACACAATCCATATCAACAGTGTTTAACTGTAAACTGCACAATCTGCACTCACAATACAACTTGTCTTTAATTTTACAATGTGTGATACTGAAAAATGCTGTCAGCTACGGTAATTAAATGTGGCCCATGATGCATTGCGATATACAGATAAACTTCGTAAAACGACAGAACAAGAAGTTACTGTAAAATGTTTCTGTAGAAACTACAATGATTTGTTACAATGCAGCACTCTGCATATTACCATCATATAACACTGATCTTTTTTTTCTATTAATCATCCATCTAACAAATGAAAATGTCCCGTTGAAGAGTCCTCATTTATCTCTGATCTCAGGTCTGTGTCTCAGTCGTGCAAGTTGGATCATATAGTTCTGTAATCAGAGATGGGAAGTATTTCTATTACTTGTATTTGAAATACGTATTTCAATAATTTTTGTAATTTGATAGGGCCGCTAAAAAATATAATGTAATTTGTAACAAAATACTTTAGAGTGGAGTAATTTTGTATTAAAGATACTCAAAATACTTTCTCCACAAACCAAAAACCGATGCTAATGACGCTAGCATGCTGTCTAAGCTAGTACATAGCCCGTGTTTAGCAAGTTAACTTATCAGTCGAGTAGCTAGCTATAGGAAGAGGGAGATTTTGAATCCTGCACTGTATTACAAGTTCTGCTGTATCTTCTCAATGTGAATGTCATGATGCCATCTCAACTACGAGCAGATAATATAGTTCACAGTTAGCCAGGCTATTACAGTAGATGTCCACTTTAAAAGGCATATTATGAAAGTATTCTTAGTTTTATTATTTCATACATTCTACAGTTGGCCAGGTGGACAACATGTCTCAGTAAGATGATTTTCAAGAAGGACCATCAACAAGCACAGATGGAACCAGGCCTGTGTCCTGATGGAAAGTTCTTCAGTGTCGTCTCTTAAACACCAGATGGGAAGGTCCAGGCGGAGTGTGAGCTCTGCACCAATCAGGAAGCAGATATATCTGGAACTCTTTTATTTATATCAAATTTCAAAACTCACCTGAAGAGACTTCACCCTGACAGTGTTGATGATTTTGAAAAGCAGAAGACAGAGTGTAGGCCTAAGTGTCAAAAAGACAAACACCCCCTGTAGGCAGACCTGTCTTCTGGAACACTCAGGGTGAACTTGATCTTCTCATTACTTCGTACATAGTGAAGTGAATGCATCCTTTGTCTACAGTTGAACAAACTGAATATGTTGAATTGATTCATGGATTAAATCTGACAGTGATTTCCAGACGTGAAGGAAATAGAAGCAGATTTCAAAGAGAAACTGAAGACGGTGAAATATGTTTGCACCACTGCTGACATCTGGTCCACTAGTAAGACCAGCTTCATGGGCGTCACAGCTCACAAGCCAGATTCAACTGAACCTGGATCAGTCGTTCTCACATGCAGACATTTCCCAAGTCCACACAACTACAACCGCGCTGCTGAGGTATTGGAGGAAATCCACTCAGAATGTGGCCTGTCAATGAAAACATCATGGCAGCAGTGACTGGAGTCCAACATATCTGAAGACGAGGATGATGACACAGAAGAGGATGGTCTATCCTTTGTAACATCACTGCTTCAGAAGAAGAGGTGTCTGAAGGTGCAATCATCCTACCACCTCATGTGAGATGCACCACTGATGTGAAGCAGGCGATGAAGGACTCTCCCGTCTGAACCACACAGCCGTGGGACAGTGCTCAAGACAGCAGAGCTCCTGTCAGGAGGGACAAGAGAGCAGTTGAGAACTCACCATGCCCCTCACGTGCTATGTGGGACAGTTTGAGTCAGCTGGACACTTTAAGAGACAAACTACCTGAAGTGATGTTAAACTTCAGCTCCCTCCAGTCAAAGAGGTGCAGCTTGACTTCCTGGCTGAGTACTGCAGAATCCTGAGACCTCGGCAGTAGCCATAGATCGGCTACAGGGTCAGATGTCCTGCTGCCATGGTGAACTTATCCCTCCCTACCATTTGCACTGTTCAATCCAAACTCCGTGACCTACAAGCCTCCAGCCTCAGGCACACTTCACCCCTTTACAAGCCATCTTGGTAGGTTTGGAGAAAAGGTTCAGTATTTATCTGGAGTTGGAGACGGATGTGAATGAAGCCATCATGGCAACAGTCACCCTCCCATTCTTCAAAATGCGCTGGCTACACCACGATGGTCAGGATTGTCCAGCAGCTCCACTCAGCTGAAGATCCTGGTCTGGTGGCAGAGAGTGAAACGACTTCCTCCAACCTCCAAGATGATGAGGAAGATGACTTCTTTGTTTTCGTAGCTGAAGAAACTCAAGTCCAGGAAAGACAGGAGATCACAAGCTAAAGCAAAGCTGAGTTAGAAACCCTTCGTTTTCTGGAGGACACCAGAAAAGACCTGCTCTCTCTTCAGCAGGACCCACTTATCAAGCTCCTGTTTGTTTGATTTAACACAAGCCTCCCCTCGGCAGCTCCGGTTGACCGACGGCTCTCGTTCTCGAGGCGGTTAACACCAAACATATTTGAAAAGTTAGTTGTTCTTAAAGGCAACTAAACGGGCTGCTCATTGGTTGGGTCTCAAGAACCAAAATGGAAGGATTATTATATCATAAAGATGTCAGTGTGAACGAGTCTGAGACACTTAATGTAATTTAGAACTATGTGGCCTACCATGCCACTGGCCAAGGTACATTGAGATATATAAGTAGGCTACTCACTTGTTAAGTTACTTGTTCACTTTGTGTTGATTTAATATTTACCTTTTATTTTTATTCATTTTTCTGTGCAGAACCTGATATAAAGTAATTTATGTAGGCTCTTTACCTGTGTACACCTGGTTTTAATTCTATATTATGCTTTTATAGTATACATAGGCCTAATGTGTGACTGTGTGAATATTTTCTTGTTGATACAAAGCCAGTTTATGGGCTAAGTCCCATTAATACAAATTATATATACACACATTATCAATGAAGTTGTCTTTTGAAAGCTTTGCTTAGTTTCAGACATTGTGACTTTTCCTTATTGTGGGTTCACCAGAGCTTTGTGTACATTATACAGCCGGAATGCTCTGCTACACCAAACTGGGAGAAAACAGGAAATCCAGAATAAGTATTTCCTATATTTTAAATACATGTATTATAATTGGTAACATTTTCTGGCACCAGTATTTTATTTAATACATTTATTTGAGGGGTGTTTTGTATCAAAATACATTTTGATGTATTTTTGCCCGTAATGAACAAAACTGTGAAAAAACCTTTGGCGGTAGATTTGAGAATCTGTCAACGAGTCCACTGATAAACACACAATAAAGTCAATGTGTGAATCATCTGGATCGTCTTCACCTTCAAAGACACACGGGGGAAATAACACACGGCAGTTTCTCATTCAGTTTCCATTTTGGCCTTTTTATTCATCAAAACAAATGTTGACTTCACGTCCACACGAGGCTCCGTCCTCACAGCACTTCTACCCCAGGCTGGACCGTCTGTGCTGCGGCTGCACAGTGTGCTCAGCAGAAACACGCTGGGCCCAACAAATAGTTTAAAAACAAAGTCAACAAAACAATAAAAAGTTAATAGTTACAGAGTCACGTTAAGTCTCACCAGCAGATACAGTGTTCAGTCTATACAGTCTGTTAGCTATAGGCAGCCTCAGCTGGACACGACCAGAGAAAACAAAGAGTCGGACACAACAGGAAGAGGAAGAGGAGGGTGGCAGACGATGAATAGTGGCTGAAACATACGTTGATGATGGGAATGTAACGCTGCGTCAGATTCATCCTAAAACCGTTCACAGCACAGGGAGAAGAATGAGTGAAAGCAACAGCTCACAGCGAAAAGGTAACCACTGCAGCGTGTTGACCCGGGGAGGAGGGACAGATGAAGGTCACCTGCACCAGGGACCTCCGGGTCATCTCAAGGCCCCAAACAGGAATCAAGCAACAACCAGGAACACACACACCTCAGACTTTGAAAGTGATTCCTAACTCGTCTTTAACTGAGTCAAATGTTTCAATAGATAAACAGAAGGAAGACCTGACGTGACGTTTGGTCGAGACGGACACATCCACAGTCATGAGACTACACAAACAGACGTAGTTTTCTTTTCCACACTGACTGAATTCATATTTAAATATTTATAAGTCTGTTGATCGACGCCGTGTCGCTCCGGCTCAGTCACACGGAGGAAACCTCGTGTGATCTCATTTGCTGCTCTGCTTTTTCCTTCATCACAAAACTTCAGTTTAACAAAGACACACGATCACAGTCCAGGAGTCTGAGCTCCTGCTGCAGCTTCACACACAACGTTCATGGAATAATTAGTGTTTTTTATGCTTTGATAATAGATTTGTCCTGATGGTGGCGCTAGAGGCAAGGTCAAGAGGTCAACACAATCAGTTTTTGACACATAACACTTTTTATAAAACACTAAAATATTGCAGTCAGCAGTTTTTCAGAGTTAAATGAAGCAGAGTGGCTTGACAGCTTTGTGTGTTTGTGAGAAACGACGCTGAAGATAAAACGTTTGACGAACAAACTGGAAACGAGTTTCAGATTCAGGATTTTTCAGCTGCAACTAGAAGCTTTTTCAAACAGACCATGTGACCGACAGGAGTTTTGGTTCAGATATTTCTTCTCCTATTTTTGTGGTTAAGAACGAACTTTTCGCTCAAGTGCCGTCTCTTCAACATGGGGCTAGAATCCAGAGGTCGTGCAGCAGGTGGACGGGTGAGGGAATAAGCGCCTGAGTCTTTTCCGTTAGTGCCTTTTCTTTTCACAAGGGGTTGATGAAAGAGGGACTGGGAGTTTGTCCATCTGCCGACATCAGTGTCAGTCCAAACAAACATGACTGGGACTCAGTGAGGATGAGAAAAGGTTTAAAGACACAGCAGCTGAAAGGTTTGATGCCAAACAGGAGTTTCACTGTGAAATCTGTTGCTCTGTTTCACGATGATGCTGATGTGAAACAGATTCAGTTTTTCCTCATAACACATCGACACCAAGCAGCCAAAAGGTTTTCAACGCGAGCAGTGAAACGTCTGCCGTCACTCTTTGGACTGAGATCTAAATGAATTGTTTTTAAAGATGGAGTGTCGGGTCATAAGGGGTAGAACCCATGGACAAGCTGACTCAACCGTTTAGGGCGAGAACCGGTCTGACTCGATCTGTCTGTGACCTTGACTCCAGGTGACCTGACACCTGTGGCCTGGAACTGACAGTTTGTTCTAATCACAACACAAGCGCTTGACCTCTGACCTTCTCTGCTGCCATCAGGACAAAAACACACGTTAAAAACACTGAGGACAAAACATCCACGAACGTCTGTGACAATAACACGAGAAGAAGAAATAGTTCATGTCAGCTGGAGTGTACTCATTTCATTTCAGGAGCCATTAGCATGCGACTGCTGCAGCGGATTGAAAAGTAATGGGTGGGATGCTAACAGGCTAATTTCCAGAGTCTTGGAAGAAGAAGTTAGTTATTAACGTTATCTGTGGACTCGTTAGCAAACTGCTGGGATCAGCTGAGTAGAGGGATGAGGTTTCCATCGCTACGGACTAGCTCATGAGCTAATTAGCTAGAGCATTCAAGCTACTGCCCGGATCATGTGTTGACATCCTGTCTGCTGGTTGGTTAAAAGTCAGGACGCTAGCTGATAACATCTGTGTGTTGCTAAGAAGCTGCTGGACAGTGGTTAGAGAGTTAAAAGATAAGTTCTGTGGCTAATTAGCTGAAAGGTTAACATGCAGAGACTTCTGGTTGTTGGATAACCTGTTAGCCTGTTTAGCACCCTGATGGATGATTGGCTAGTTATCTGCCTGTCAGCAGACTGCTCTGTTAACTGTATAGATTATTGATCAGGTGTATGGGTTCAGACTTCCTGTCGTTATATTCTGACTGGTGGATTTGCAGTGGGTTAGTTAATCCTAACCGCTAACAGCTTCGATATTAGACCCAACAGGACGACGGTTGAGACCAGGCTGACGTCAGACCTGAGGTCAGACGGTTTAATTCGAGTCAGTTACCTACGTTAACTAAGGAGACTGATCAGCAAACTGTCAACAGGGTTTTAACAGGCTGTTCGGGGGGCGGGGCTTTTGCCAGCTCGTGGGTGGCGGCAGGCGGCGGCGACTCGGCAGATGGGAAGAGGAGACGTTGGCGTCGTGGGTTCGAGTCTGCTCAGGGGTTGTTAAGGAATGATGCAGGAAGTTTTAGTTAATCTTAGTTATTCTCCTTTAATCAAACTAACTCAGTCCTGCTCATACTGGAATCATCATCAGGCGTCAGTTTCTTGATTAGTTTCCTGTCGGCTTCACTGCTTCCTCGGGATCCGTTCAGGCTTCATCACCTCGGAGCAGAGGAGGATGGGGGGGATGGGGGAGGGGTGTATAAGGGGAGTAGGGGGAGGAGTCGAGGTCAGGGCTTTGGATTCAGAGACTTCAGTCTTTTCTGACCTTCTTGGTCCTCGGAGATCTCCGCAGAACATCGTCCTCCAACTTCTACAGAGGAAACAAAGACGCTCACTTCATTTCTCAAAGAACAACTGAACCGACTCAAACTAAATCTCACATCAACTCTGCCTTCAAAACTGGGTTTTATATGAACTGAAATTGATATGAAACAAAACTATAATAAGTTTTTATGTAGGGCTGCCGCAGAAGTCTGATTATAAAGATCATAAAACATGTTTGGTTCAGTTCAATAATCATCAGATCTGAAGCTGTGAAGACGTCTAAACCAGGCCCTTCAATGGAAGGTCAGGTCGTCAGCTCAGTTCTAACTCACGTGCGGCTGCTCGTCTCCTCACCTCATCTACTGAGGGGTCCTCATCTTCATCATTCTTAGCGTCCTCTTCCTCTCCCGGACTATCCTCTTTGTCGCTCTTGCCCTCTGCAGCTGAAAGAAGCAGAATCAGTCAGTTCCACAGAACGGAAACAGGTCAAGATTTCTGAAACCTCAGTCACACCAACCTGGACTGCTCTCCTCTGCCTCTTCAGCCTTCTCTTCCTGCTCCTCCTCTTCCTCCTCCTTCACATCAGGCTGAGGTTCGTCCGTCTTCTTGTATTCTGCTGGCGTCGCCGCACTCTTCTTCTGCAGAAGAAGCAAGAAATCAGTTCACTTTGACTTTACAAACGCAAATCCACAGGTCACAACGTTTAAACGTCACACATTCAACTCAAAGACAGAGAAACTGATTTTTATGATAAATGATTAAGAAGCACTGAGAAATGTCACAAATGTTCATTGCATTTTCTGAAATGTCAAATTTTTCTCATCACAATGTTCAAGAACTACCTTCTGTGAATTTTAAATAAATGTTCATTCATCGTTTTTCCATTTCCTGAACTTGTGATAAACTCATTTTAACCAAAATTGTTTTTTGTTTTGGACTTAGTCACTTCAGAGCCCGCAGCATGGTAAACCAGCCTTAGTAGTGTGTGTGTTTGTGTGTGTGTGTGTGTTAGTTACCTTGCCGGTGCAGCAGAAGATAACGATGAGGACGATCGGTAAAGCCACCGTGAGGACGTAGACGACCCAGAGCCAGGGACGCTCCTCTGCAGCGTTCATCATCTGCGTTGCCAGACCAGGCTGCAAACACAAACAACACAATGAGTCAAACACACAAAAACATTATCACAGCGATAAGAGAACAAATCCACAGAACTCAGTCTTTTATCCGAACAACTACGACATGCGAGTGTGTTCACAGGATTGAAAACAGGTTCTGAAACCTTCTTTCCTACTGTTGAATATTGTAGATATTATGAAATTTAAAATAGGTGAACTGCTCCAGCTTTGATTGAGTTGTAGTAATGGCGGTGAGGAGCAGTGTCCCTGAACGCAGCACCAGTCTGTTTCATCTGTGAACGTTAAGGATGTGTGAGTGTTGCTCAGAGACGCTTCCTCTCAGGAGGATTTCATCAGCACTGAGGTTCAAAACAAATTTCTATCACTTCGTCATAAGAAAATTGTAATTCTTTTAATATTTTGTAAAATTAAGTTTTATTTCTTATTATACAATGATATTGTATTTTTTAATAATGTGTTTGTAAACGTCGTGATTTGAATTCAGTCAGATCTACTCTCTGCTCTGTAACAGATCTTATAAAGATGATCCTGTTGAATCTGAACCCCCTTCAGCTTGAACCTACATCAGCAGCGCCCTCTGCTGCCTTCTTCAGCCCCCAGCCATCGGTGGCCCAGCGCTCGGCCGTGCTGCGGTCGTTGGATATGAAGAAGTTGTCGAAGAAGATGTCGGAGGTCATGGACCAGAGCTCGAGGCCAACAGCGTTGAAGGGACTCATCCTGAACGGGTGCAGGTCCTCAAAGAAGTCAGGGTTGGCGATCTTCCTTGGCTTCCAGACGCCCTGAGAACATCGAGGGTCAGAGGTCAGGTTCAGATCAACAACAAACACAGACTCTGGCCGGTGACCAAAGAGTCTGTAATGTGGATTCTCAGTTCAAACTGCGTCCAATGTGGGAGGGGCTAACAAGCTGACCTGGTAGTTGGGGTTGTCGATCATTGGGGGCTTCCACTTGCCCTTGTAGGCGGGGTTATCGATCACCGGACGGCTCCAGGCGCCACAGCCGGGGGCGGACTCGCAGGCGGCGTTAGGGATCTGAGGAGCCTCCCATTCACCGTCCATGTCCACATCCCTGACGGACAGGAGATACACAGACTGTTACCAGGCTGAACATGGAGAACAACACCGGCTGACTTCACCGTGGATGATCGCCACCATACGAGTGCATCAACGTACCAGTCTTCAGGTTTCACGGCTTCAGGATCTCCGATGTACTCCGGCTCGTCGTCCAACCAGCCGTCTGGTTTCACTGCGTCTTCATCTGGGACCTGAGCGGGAGCGTCCTCGTCCCTGCACGCATCACAAACACAGGATGAAGTCATGGTACCAACCAATAAGAGAAGTGATCCGTTTAATCACAGCTGTTGGTCTTCATTTTAAATGGTCAAGTGATTATCTGAACAGTTAATTGGACAAAACATTTGAAAGAATAAACAACTTAAGAACATTTGCTGGTGAACCCATGAATTCAAATAAGTGGTGCACGTGTCTCCAGGGTGACCCAGGTCATGTACTGACCAGTCCTCGGGCTTGACTGCGTCTGGGTCCTGGATCTTGGGCCTCTCGTCCCAGTCCTCGGGTTTGTGGTCTTCCGGGTCCTCGATTTCGGCGAGAGGGTTCACGGGGGGGGTCACATCTGTCAGCAGGCTGCCGCTGTTCACAACCGTCTGATCGACCAGCACCTCGAAGGTGTTGTCAGGGTTCAACACTGAGGGGGGGGCACAGGGAGCAGTCACACACCTGGACGGTCAGAGAGTGTGTGTGTGTGTGTGTGTGTGTGAAACATACCCAGTGTGTACAGGTGGGTCTTCTTGTCGGTATAGTACGTCCTCAGGTCAGAATCTGGTTTCTTAGCGTGTTTCTCTTCGTACTCTCCAGTTTTGGGGTTTTTGTGTCTGAAGATGAAGTGAAGTTTGTAATCTTCTCCACATTTGTCAGGTCCAAACATGATGGTGTACGGAGTTTTATCCACAAACTGGTCCTGGAGACACACAAACACAACGAATCAGCTTCATTAAAAGGTTTAACGGTTGAAAGTTGCAGAGAAGACGAGCAGTGAAACCATGTTGTATGTTTGTGTGTGCGTGTTTGTATGTGTGTGTGACTGACCAGGTCGAGGTCAGGAGTCTGAGTCAGCAGTTTGATGTAAGCGCCACCACAATCAATCCCTGCCTGGAAGTTCACCTCGTACCTGAACAAAGAGAAACGGAGTCAGAAACACGACCCGGAGGAAACACACAACGGATCAACACAGAGCATGTTGTGTTCTTACTGGACGATGAGGGGCTGGGTGTCGAAGGTGAAAGGTCGCAGCAGCTGGGCTGAGATGGCGTGATGCTTGGCTCTGGACTTCAGGACAAGCCCTTGGTCCCCGGGCAGTTTACTATCCTTCATCTCCTCCACCGCCCATTTACCTGTTAACACATCCACATCATTCACCATCTCCTCAATCAAGCTCATCATGTGTTAGATACGCCCCCTCACTACACACTGAATGTTGTGGACTCAAGATCCCACAATGCATCTGGAAATCTAGTGTACAACAGATGGTCGCTAACCGAGACATATGTACCATCATGCATTGCTTTCACGCTGAATGAAAGAATGAAAAAATGACAGACTTAATTCAAATAAAAACAGAAGACGGAGAAAATAAACATTTTCTATTTTATCATGTTGGAAAAGGTGTTCAAATACAACGTGTTTGTACTGTACCATCATATTTTGCGATCTCTTCATCAGTGTCTTCCTTCTTGGCTATGGACACAACCCAGCTGAAACAGACACACACACACACAGACTTCAGTGACCAACACAACTGGACGTCTCAGACGGAGTTAACTCAACAGCTGATTAAACTAATCATCAATGTGCTCACCCGTCAAGTGTCCCTCGGTCAAAAGACTCCGCGAAGAAATGTTCCCCCATCGGCTCAGGAGCTTTGTAGGTCACCTAAACACAAAGAGGTGAGAGAACTGTGTCATTTCTGGTTTCACGTTTTCTCATGTTCACAGAAGTTGTGACATCTGCTCTTATTTTCAGGTATTTAACCTCATATTCTTTGCTCAGTTAAATGTTTCTCTTTGTACCAACTTCCAGCTTAATAGCATTTCTAGAAATGTTATTAAAATTACAACTAAGTCAGGATTTCACTGGAGTCTTGTGTTTGTTTGTGTTTGTTTGTGTGCGTGTGTGTGTGGGGGGGGGGGGTTTCCAGCGTGAATGCAGGTCAGTGGATCAGCAGGTCAGTTTACTGCTCCACTATCAAAGCCACTTCCTGTTTCAGCTGGTTAATCAGTGACAGGCTGAGAAAATATCTGTAACCTCCTCAGTGAAAAGGTTTCCTCTCTGCAGAGACTCCGTTAGATTCACAGATCACTTTAAAGAAAGTCAAACACTTTGATTTACATGGAATAATACTACGATACTGGTTTTTACAACAGGTAAGACAGGGAAATGTTTAATATTCTGAAATATCATTCATCATCGAATCTGCAGACACTACGTCTCAACCGTCCAATCGTGTCGTCTTACCTTGGGTATGGGAGGAGTTGTAGGAGCAGGTGGAGCCTCATCCTGAACGTCCCCCTCTAGCTCCTCCTCGTCAGCTCCGGCCAAACCCAGATCCAGCTCGTCCTCCACGTCCACGTCATCATCCAGACCGTCCTCGACCTGGTGCTCAGCCTGAGACACGGGGGCCAAGCTGAGGCAGAGGAGGCCGGCTGCCAGAAGAACTAATAACCCAAATCTGTGATCCATGGTCTGCAGAGAGGAGGAGGAGGAGGAGGAGGAGAGGGTGAACTTTAACTGCTTTTCATCCAAACCAAGTATTTAAAAACAGACATCATGATTGACAGCTGAGACTGACTCCTGATTGGTCGAGTGCGGACGGCCTCACCCTACGATCACTACTCCACAGATGACATCACCACAAGATGGCAGTAAATCTGGGTTTTGTTCACAGAAGTTAATGAATGAATTTTTTTTATCTCTGCAGTTTTTTTCTGACAACGATTGATTGACACGCGCACGTGTCCCTGGCAGCCGTCCACCACCATGGAGACCAAGCAGCACCCACAGGACAAACAGCTTAATGGGATTACCCCCCCGAGGATTACTGCAGCACCCCACAACCCACATGGACACTCTGCACTTAAACACAGGAGTCCCTGGATACTGCAGGTTACTTATTACACACGGGGGGGGGGGGGGGGGGGGGGGTAAACAGGTAAATTAAGAACAGAGTTTAACAGTACCAATGATTAGGCGTATTCAGCATTCAGCAGCACAATAACAGCCACATGTTCTTTTTAAAGTCTTTTCTCCCGTAGAAATGTGTCTGACACGGTTTAATTTAATCATTTATCACAGAGGAATAAAAATCTTCAGAAACGATGGTTTTATATTAAATAAAAAATGGTCAGTTTTGTTGAAACATTAAAGAGAGGTTAATGCGTCGGTTTGTCTTTTTTATTCTTTAATATAAAACCATTATTTAAGTGACTAAGGAAATAACTGGCATATCCATCAGTAGCTGCTCCATATTATCATAACTCCACCATCTAAACTAGAAACTGATTGTGCAGCTCTAGAATTAACTTATTTTCAACATGTAGACATTTAGCCTCTGATCAGACTCATTTCACTACGACAGGTCTGGTTTTAAATTCACCGCTCTGAATGTGTGTGTAGCTGATGAAAATGATTCCTCTCTCCCGATTGGTTCAAACAGAGGACCTGACGCCTCACAGCAGACTGAGGCTAATCAGATTACCCCGCTGCAGGATTAGCATGCCAGGCTAACAGCAGTGCAGGTTATTGATGAGTGTGTAGCTGTTAGTTTAGCATCAAACCCGGCGACCACATGGCTTTAAAGGAATAATCTGCAGAGCCACGTGGGGACAAGACTAAAACAGCTGATACAATCCATTAATCAATCAGAGAAAACTAATACTTGGACAATCATCAGTCTATAGTTTTGAATAAATGAACAAATAAAAAAGGCTCAGTATATTGTTAAACAGACCATTGTAATTTATCAATAGAAACGGGAGGAAACAGTTTGAGCTCTTTCCAGTGGTTGATGAATCCACATCTGATGCTCTTGTGTCGAGGCCTCGGCTTTATGGCTGTTCTTCTTAAATGAGAATTTCTGTAGATTTTAATCATTTTTATTTGAAATTACTAATTATTATACATCTTATTTTTTGCTTTGAAGCACAAGTAAATTTAATTAACTGAATCAATTTAATCTAAATTACTTTTTAAAACCCTGGGGAGCTTTCAAAGGGAATCTGGTCTTTCTTACTGAGTGAAACCAGGAGAATTTAGTGTCACTCAGTCCGAGGCTGGAGGAGCTGGAGTGTGTTAATCTGCCTTCAGACCATCTGCTGCATCTGATTCACCGTCTGATAAGAGACCAGCCGAGCCCGAGGAGAACACAGAGCCTCCTGAAGAACGGCCCGGCTGCGTCACCCCACATGGGTTAAACTCATCAACTTCATTTTACCTCTATGAAAAACATCCAAGTAAATACCGTCAAATTTCTTGTTTTGCCAAAGTCCATATTCACTTCATAATGTTCATATATGTAAACATACTACAGTTTTTAATTGGCAAGAAACTTTACTTCATTTTAAAATCTATTAACACGCTAAACATCGATCGATGTCGATTTAATGTTTGAATCACAAGGACGTTCACTTGGTGCCTTTGAACTAGTGTGGAGTACTGCAGTACTTCTGGAGTACTGTAGTACTGCGCCTGAAGGTGCTGATGCTGCTATAGTAATACCATCATGACGTTAACGCAGTTTACAAACCAATCAGAGTCAAGCATAGGTAGACTCCGCCCACGTAGGTGATGATGACCTAAATTAGTGAACCCAGTTCAAACAGATCAAAGGAACAAACAAAGCTTAAGACTTTCACATCAGAAAACATCCTAAAAGATCAAAGAAATAATAGAACAGGTGAAATTTCAATCGTCCTCTTGTTTCGACTTCACTGACAAAGAAAGTTTGTTGAATTTAAAATTAAAAATATATTTTTTAATTAAAAAAGCTGTTTGTCTGTGACTGAGCAGCTTCACTCAAACTGTGGAATCAGCCTTTATCAGCCGGCTTCAGTTAACTGATCAGCGAGCAGGTTACTATTTAAACTGAAACAAACAGTGAGGTCACGTCTTGCTGTGTGAAGAGAGAAATATAAACACAGATTCACTAACTGCTCCTTTATCTCTTCACCGTGAAATGACTGTCGTCTGGTAAAAAGCAAACAAGCGGCTGGTTCATCATAAACAACAGGTCAGGATTTAACTAGTCGGTTGTCGCTGTCAGAACTTATCAGGTAGAAGAAGCTTCACTCTGCACAACCACAGTTTTGAATGATCTGATAAATCAATCAGAGTGAGACGTCTTAGTGTTTTTCTTCATATATCGATATGTGAAGCAAACACTTTATATTTTTTGAATGTTGATCTTGAGAATATTAAAAAAAGAGGCTGATAAAAATAAATATGAACTCTTCTCCAGCCGAGTTTTTTCACTGGGTCTCATCCAGAATATTTAAATGATAAATGAATTGAATAAATTCATTTTGCTGAGGCCAGATTTCAACATTCAGTCATGTGACCACAGATGAGCATCGAACTGGATCTTAATTTATCTATTTGAAAGAGTGAACTATGTGAGAATTATATCTGATAAGCAACAACAACCTTTATCATTCTGAGCTGGTTCCTCTCTTCAAATAAAGAAGGTCTTTAATGTCTCTGACAAATTGACCAACCAAGAGAAAGTTGATGTCACATCCAGTTTCACACCAAAGGAAAACTGGTGTTCAATCTGAAAGATGGAATGATCTCCAGGTAATTAGAGGCCTCTCCTTTCCAAACAAACGCCTGATGCTCACGCTGAGGGTTCGGGCCAAGAAATTTAAGTCAGTGCACAATAAGAAAGAAGCAGATTCTAAAAGTGTCCCAGGAAAACCAACAGAAAAACACTGATGAGAACTGAAAAGATGAATTGACTTCACTTGCTCTCATCTTTTCTAATGTAAAGATTTGCAGCTCATCCACATTTTCTGATTCCTTATTTCTTTAGAGAACTGGATTCATCACTGAGACGCTGTAAAGCTACAAACTGAATGAATCCTGGTTTCTGACCTTGATCAGGATGTCAAAGTGACTGAATGATGGAGTGAAGCAACATGATTCCATCTGGAGTCTGAAAACTTATAACAGACACCGAACATATCAGCTATTAATTGAAAGAACATTGTATATGTCACAGATGTAGATTAATGAGTAACTGGTGTCACATCCTCAACATTTAATAAGTCCAGAACCGAAAAATGTCTCTTCACCACCACCAACTACTGCATCAGTTTAAACTTGGTTTTATGAGAAAAAGCCTCTTGTTGGTATGAGATTAATTTAAGATTCTATTAAACAATAAGAACTAAATTACTACTACTAAATCTGAAAAATATCCTCTATTAGGAAACTGTTTCAACACTTCATTGAACAATGATGTTTAACACAAGCAGAGTATTATTATATAGGTTGATTTATGATTTACAGGCTAAACTGGGATAATTAATGCATCTTAATGACAAATTAAGGTTTAACAAATTAATGTGAATTTTAGAATGCATTTCTCTACCCAAAGGAAATACTATCTTACAATTAACAAAATATTAAACCACAAACTATTAAATGATTGAATCATCATAGACCTGCAGTTTCTGTTTCATATATTCGAGTTAGATTTTTTGTTTTGAAGATGTATATTTTATAATACTTCAACACATTTTATAGACAGAAACATACCAACAGATCCTGTGTGGATTTTATTTACTGATTCGAGCAAAAGGTTCCATCTCAAACTACAATTCTAATAATCACTGACTAATTCTCTTCTTTAGAAGATCTTAATTATTTGTGTCGTAAAATATGAATCAGACAGAAACCCAGGACTCTGGAGGACATTCATCACTAAAGGACATTTATTATATAAAAAGCTGCAGACCTGCTCACAGATCACTGACTTTCACTTAATATAAATCATGAGGTTCCAGAAGAGGCTGAAGCTGTTCATGTTAACCATCTGCCTCTCCGAGCCACAGCTGCAGAATGTGGCCAGTTTAATATCGGAGGCTCGTGTGGAAACCAGTGGTGAGCAGCCGGCCCACTGGTGGAGTTAGCATGTTCCCCGAGCCTCCATCATGAGGAGGTGATGAAACAGCTCCGTCTTCACACGGGGGAGCTCGTTAATCTCTTGACAGCAACCCCCCAGCCGCTGCACACAGCTAGCTTAGCTTCGCCTAGCTTAGCTGCGATGCTATTGCGAAACGACAGAAAGTGACGGAGCAGAGAGCAGAGAGCTGCGGCTCGTCCTCAGGAGTCAGAGGCTTCTGTCCGACAGTAAAACACGAGTCTCATGTTCAACCATTTAATTCATTAAGTGGGATTAGAGGCCGGGGGAAGCTAGCAGGCTAGCTGCCTTCACCTGAGCTTAATTAGCCTCAGTTAGCTCCAGCTAGCCTCTCGCACACGGAGCTGAACGTTTAACACTAAACACGGATATGATGAGAATCGTCAGAGTAAAGAGAGACGGAACGAAGCCACGGTCCCAGAGGCCGCTGCCCGCCGCCTCGTCCCCGGGAAAGCGACACATTATTCGGCTTGTTTCACTCACCTCCGGCTCTTGGTCTGACCGCCTGCGAACTAACCAGCACGATCACGTGGAAGGAAGAGAGCGCCGTCCCCTGCCGCTGATTGGTCAGCAACTGACGTTTCCTGTCAACTGTCAGCAGCTGATTGGTCAGAGACAAATCTCAACCCAAGCGGACAGAGCCCGCCCCCGTCCAACTCAACCTCGTGGACAGCGATGATTGGTCGATGCGTCGAGGGGGGTAGTGAGCGCTGATTGGCTGTAGTGAGGCGGATGAAAAGGAATCAGAAGTGATTGGCTGTCTGAAAGGTTGATCAGCACACTCATGTGAATGTACATTCACTTTTACAGGTTGAAGTACATTTAACCAAATAAATACAAATGTGTGTATTACATTAGAGTATTTCATTTTCTGTTATTCACCTCATTAAATTGCAGATTATCATATTTTACTTTTCACTCCACTGTACCTTCAATGTTAGATTTGACAAACAAAACAAAATGAAATAAAATGAATTATTACAAGAATAAACGTGTAATAAGACTCATTTCAAGTCGCTGTTTGTTAACAGCTCCACCAAATACAAATATTCTCTCTTACACTTCATTTAAAAGCCTTTTCCTGGCTGTAAGGAGTATTGTAAAATCCTGGTTTTAATTGTTTCCTCACTATGTGATTACTTCATCCATTTTGTGGTGAAGTCTAGATAAGCTTTCACTGTTTTCACTTCCTGTCACCTCAGTGTTATCTGTCTAAGGTGAAGATAACTTCATCCTTCACAGCGTCTTCATCAGTCTCTGACCTCCCACCTGACCCACCTGTTTCCACCCGAGCGAGCAGACACAACAAACTATCATTTCAATTTCTGTCTTTATTAACAATTCACAGATCAGACAGAAGTTTGAGATCATTTAAATAGAGTTTATCTAAAGGATACAAAAGACAAACACAA
The DNA here is from genome assembly GCF_947347685.1 of Pleuronectes platessa. Classification (NCBI taxonomy): domain Eukaryota; kingdom Metazoa; phylum Chordata; class Actinopteri; order Pleuronectiformes; family Pleuronectidae; genus Pleuronectes; species Pleuronectes platessa. Next base: position 29,018,699 of record NC_070633.1, read on the forward strand.
GATTATAGCAATGCATTCCAGTGCATCCTACAAAGAAAAGAGGTTTTCCTGACGCTCGGAGAAACTCAGTTCACTTCATAGTTCTGCTCGGCCTGTTTTCCATCTGAGCCCCGAGTGGAGGAATGAAGAGCGCCTTGGACAAGAAGCTGAATCTGAGTCTGAACAAAGTTTTCAAGGAATAAAAAAATAAATCACTTCCTCAAATGAACCATTTTGTTCCTGCGAATAACTTCGGTGAGAAACATGTAGAAATCATTATTATTAACCTCTAACACGTCAATGAGACTGAAACAGGAGGAAAAGATGTGAATCAGTGTTTCTGCAACAGACTGCAAAACTACAGTACAGGAGAGTACACCAGAGTACTGAAGAGTACTACAGAGTACTGCATAATACAGTTAAGCACAATGAAGTACACCAGAGTACTGTAGAATCCATTAACGTACATCGGAGTACTGTGAAGTACAGTAGAGTACAGCAATTTATAGTTAAATATTTAAAAGGAGTAGAGCAGAGTAGAGTACAGTCGAGTAGAGAACTTCAGAGGAGAGCAGAGAGTAAGTAGAGTAGAGTACAGCAGAGAGAACAGTACAGTAGAGAGCAGAGAACTTCAGAGTAGAGTATAGAAGAGAGTAGAGTAGAGTACAGCAGAGAGAACAGTACAGTAGAGAGTAGAGAACTTCAGAGTAGAGTATAGAAGAGAGTAAGTAGAGTAGAGTACAGCAGAGAGAACAGTACAGTAGAGAGCAGAGAACTTCAGAGTAGAGTATAGAAGAGAGTAGAGTAGAGTACAGCAGAGAGAACAGTACAGTAGAGAGTAGAGAACTTCAGAGTAGAGTATAGAAGAGAGTAAGTAGAGTAGAGTACAGCAGAGAGAACAGTACAGTAGAGAGCAGAGAACTTCAGAGTAGAGTATAGAAGAGAGTAAGTAGAGTAGAGTACAGCAGAGAGAACAGTACAGTAGAGAGTAGAGAACTTCAGAGTAGAGTATAGAAGAGAGTAAGTAGAGTAGAGTACAGCAGAGAGAACAGTACAGTAGAGAGCAGAGAACTTCAGAGTAGAGTATAGAAGAGAGTAAGTAGAGTAGAGTACAGCAGAGAGAACAGTACAGTGGAGAGCAGAGAACTTCAGAGTAGAGTATAGAATAGAGTAGAGTAGAAAGGTACAGAGCAGTCGTCAGTGACATGGACTGAGTTCAAATAAAAAGAGATTTTGTATCAAAGCGAATCGTCGTCTGTCGTCGTCAGTAGTTTGAAGTCACATGGTTTGAGGGGCCGAGGATTCTGGGTAATCAGCCGCTCCAGTCCGGGCTGCTTCTGTTAATCGAACACCTGCTCTTCGTCTTTAAGGCAAATCGCTCACGATGGAGGGAAAACGAGACCCGAGCAACTAGAGACGCACATCAACACACGGAGAGGTTGTTCACATGAGAGCGTCTACAGGTCTATGCATATCTGCACATACGTGTTTACTGGGGGGGGGGGGGGGGCTTTGACATTGGAAGCAGCAGCAGTATCATCATCATTCATTTTCTCCATGACAACCAGTGTTTAACATTTACCTTGTATGTATGTACACATAAATACATCAGGATTAATTACAGCTTCATCTGAGAGGATCATCTTCATCACCACCATCTTCATCATCATCCTTATCATCATCACCGTCATCTTCATCATCCTAATCATCACCATCATCTTCATCTTCATAATCCTAATCATCATCATCACCATCACCATCCTAATCATCATCATCATCACCACCATCATCATCCTAATCATCATCATCATCATCATCATCATCATCATCCTAATCACCACCATCATCATCTTCATCATCATCTTCATCATCTTCATCTTCCTCATCTTCATCATCGTCAGCCTGTCTGTGTTTTCTTGGTTTCAGTCTCTGGTCTGTTCAGCCCTGCGATGATGAGTTGTGGCCAGACGGCGGCGCTGTGGCCCCGTGGTGGAGATGCAGGACGTCATCTGACGAGGCTCCATCAGGTCATCTGAACATGGAGGTTCTGAGGTATCACAGAGGGGGGGTTGGGGGGGGGGGGGGGCTTCACTCTGCTTTCTTTATAAAGATCTGAAGAAGAGAAGAAGAGCTGATCATCTTTATATACAGTCAGTGATGGTCACAAGCATCATGTTAGTTCTCTGGACACTTGTAGAAACCCTGGAACTTCTTCCACGTCTCCTCAAACCTTTACAACCTCACTGGTGTCTGAAGAACCTGAGCTCATCTGAGCTGGAGCTCCACAGACCTGAGAACTTCAGAACTTCTGACCTGACGACACCTACAGGGACGCTCAGAACTTCTCTGACACCTGAAACCTTGTGTTGGATCTGAACATGTTCTGACCTCGCTGAGGATCACCCAGACCGGAGAGTCCGTCAGCACCGAGAGACGCATGGCCTCCAGGGGCCCGAACGTGGGGTCCACCTCCCCCTCTGCAATCCCATTCTGGAACGTTCCTGGAACACATGAAGATCAATAGATTGATGAAGCTGATGGAAGCTCAAGTTACGAGCTGGAAGTCACCGTCTTTTCTTCTTTCTGTAAAAACAACATCAGCGATTTAACCAGAGACGATTGAAGATGAAGCTAAAGGACGAAACTCAAGATTTGAATATTCATTAACATTCGTTAAATGTGTAGTTTTCACAGACTTGATCGCCCCCTGGTGGCTGGCTACAGGTATGTTTATTATAATTAATTTGATTGAACTGTAATAAGACTTATTATTTATGTTATTTTTGAATATTGAATTTTCACAGTGGAACAAACCTTCAGCCTCTCACATTGATTTTTCTTATTCATTTATTGATTTTGAGTAATTTGGGATTTAGATGTTTTTACAGGGTTGTTAAAGCTTCCATTACATTTATCCAGACTCCATTAACTGACCCCTGTGGTTGTGTGATGCTTTTGTGTTACTGTTGTGTTTGTCTCAGACGTGCTGTGGTGTTCAGTCAATGTCGGCGTCTGGTGCGACAATAATGCTTCAGAGGGATTATTGTTGTGTCTGTGATGCTTTCAGGTACGAGTGTGTGCGTAATCCCAACAACGAGCAGTGTGTGCGTGTGTGTCTGTGTGTGTTAAAGTTGAACCGAGGGTATTATCTGGTGTTATGTGGGTATTATGGTTCTGATTCAATATCCAGCAACATATACGACCGATTGAGCTTTTTCTCAGAGACGAGATCACACAGATATGAATCACTACAGAGACAGAAGATGATGTTGTGTAGTAACGTACATAAGGAGATTGGGAGGTTTGTTATATTTGATGTTGAATTAAAGACTTTTAGGGGATAAAGTAATATTTGAATGTTTCCAGCACAGTGACGGATGTGGAGGAGAAAGAAAACCCAGACTTTGCATCACTAACGTTCTTTCTGTCCTCTGACGTCCTTCTAGTCCCTCGGTCGATTGTGTCTTAACTGGCATTTTATTGTGTGTGTGTGTGTGTGGGGGGGGGGGGGGTTCTCTGCAGGTGCAGGACGTCTGAAGGCAGCGAGCAGAAATTAAGTGAAGGACAGAAACTGCATCGATCTACAGACTCATCTGAAAAATTGATGAGAGGATAAAAGAGCTGCTGGTAATTTATGAAGTCGGGTCAGAGTCGGCGTCCTGCCGGAACCTGCTCTGCTCTCGTCTCTTCACAAGGATCCAGATCAGCATGAAAGGAAGTTTCAGTTTGTTTGGTTTCAGAGAAACAAGGAGCAACAGAGAGTTCAGGAAGAAGAGAAAGGAAACGAGAGGAAGTCAGACACGGGGATGACAGACTGGATCAGGTTGATTCACAATGCCTCTGTTGAAAGTTAAATACGGCGTCTTCTACGTGTATGGATCCTCTTTCTCATCCTGACAAGTGTGTATATGCTTGTGTGTGTGTTTGTTTGTGTGTGTGTTCATGTGTATGTGTGTGTGTTATACTGTATAAAGCACACTTCGAAGTAACAAAGTAAAATCTGTTCATCAACATCGACTGTTTCTTTCAAATGATTAAATTACTCCAGTAGAAAAACAAGAATTATACTTTCTACCAAATGATTAATTTCAGTATATATATAATACAGTGATGACAGTTTAATCTGATTAAAATCATTAACACCACTGAAGGTGTGTCTCACCTATTCTGATAAATCCGTCTTCTGTCCGGTGATACTTTGGTGTTTTCTCCCTCCCGTCCGTCAAGGCCTCTTTGTCTGCCTGAATATTCTGGAAAACACACACACACACACAGACACACACACAGACACACAGACACACACACACACACACACACACAGACACACAGACACAGACAGACACACACACACACACACACACACACACACACACACACACACACACACACACACAATCAGCTCTTTTGTGAATTATCAAGTTTGAATAATCTCAGGTTTCTTTCACACCTTCAGCCTTTGAGTTCAGTCTGAACCTAAATCTCAGGTGTAGTACTGTGGTACAGAAAGACTCCCCCCCCCCCCCCCCCCCCCCCCCCGTGAACCTTGAGCATGTACAGAGCAGCTGGGACTGGTGACTGACTCTGGATCAGTAAACTCACGTCGAAGGGCAGAACCTCCACTGACACGTTGAACAGTTTGTCTCCTGGATGCTCGATGTTTCCGCTTCGAAAGAAAAACCTGGAGGAGAAAGACGAATGAACGTCACGGGGACATTAGAATATTCAGAGCAGCATCATCACCGGTCAAACCGTCTGATCATGTGACTTCTGATTTGACCTTGCGACCCGTTGGACTGGACGGAGTAAGCCCCCTACTGTTCAGCCCTGGTCTGTACAGTCAGCCCCCCCCCCCCCGGCTCCCTTCATGGTACGAACCTCTCTATGCGAACAGGTGTGAAGAATCGTATCCGTATGAAATCGGCCGCGACAGGTGTGAAGGCCCAGAAGAAGTCCTCCCCCAGGTAGGCCTTCTCCAGGGTGAAGTGCTGGTAGGTCTTCAGGCTGGTGGTCACCTCGGCCAGCGGGTTGGCGTGACCCTTGTGCAGGGTCTGTTTCCCAAAGTCCTTATCCTGGAAAAAACAGGTGCAAGTCTTTCAAACCTGGTTCTGATTCAAAGAAGTGGAGGCAGAAAGATTTGTGTTTGATTCTGTGTCAACAGAAAACACTGTTCAAGTTAGAGATGACTCCCGATTGGTCGAGACTCTGTAGCAGCTTGACCTCCATACGTCGTCTCCTCCTCTTCTTCACTTATCTTTTCTTCAAGGTAACATCAAAACATTTACGAGCAGAATCTGTCTGAAGATTTCATGGATATTGTTTCATTTGTATTTGAAGCATAAAAGTAAAAGGACTTATTATGCTGATCAGAGACGTGTTATTATATATTTCACACGGTTTTTTTCACGTTTCTCTCACATTAGCACAAATCTCTCGACTCCACAGAAGAAGAAATCCACTTCCTCTCTGGTTCAGTTTAACTTACATTAAAAAAAATGTTTATAACTTTCACTAAACTGCAGTGAACATTTAGCCTGGAGGGTAATCGTTGTGTTATCCATCTACGTGTCATGAGGGTTATAACCCTTCAATCTGCACATGGAGGAGCTGCTGGTCCAGGATGAAGGATCAAAATCTGATGATTGGACTGGACGCGCCATCGCTCTGAGGCAGGAGGCGGAGCTGCAGGCAGGAGGCGGAGCTGCAGGCAGGAGGCGGAGCTGCAGAGGCTTCATCTTCATCTCTTCACTGACCTCAGCTGAACCTCGTCCTGCTTCAAACCCACTGAACTCTCCCACTGACTCTGCTGCCACTGAACGCCTCCCACCCAGTCACTCATGTGTCTGGAGAGACAGAGAGTTACTCTGACTGACGTCCACAAGAACCGATGTTAGATATATTATGAGAAACGTCATCGACTGCAAACTGGTTGATATCGAACAGTGGTGCAAACTACAGCCTAATGGTGAGTTCAGGGGCCGATACTAAAATACGGGAGTAAAACATTTTCTAAACCAACATCAGCTGACGAAGACGTCCACTTGGAAACACGAGGAGGTTCCAGATCTTCTGGTGATGAGGGCCGACCCCGGTGTGGATGAGCTGTAAAAAACACTGATCTGCTCTACAGGCTCCGCCCCTGCTGCTCTACAGGCTCCGCCCCTGCTGCTCTACAGGCTCCGCCCCTCGCCTGGATGTTCCCACATGTTCCTGTTTGAACAAGTCGGACCGACAACCTGCTGCTCCACAAACACCAACTACACAACTGTTCAGATATCACTTACAAGAAATGTCTTCATCGTAAAATGTGATTATTTAAACGATGGACATGCTCTTGGTCCCCATAAGACTTCACGTCCCTGTAATGTGTGAATAAATGTAGGTCCCCACAACGTGAGGAGAACATGGAGCACACGCACCTTGAGCTTCTGTATCTTCCCGGCCAGAGACGAGTGTGTGCCGACGTGTTGGAAGAGCGACGGCTTGAAGCGGATCCTCAGGTTCGCCTTCTGTCGGTCGCAGTGTTTCTGAAGAGACACACGTTTGATTATTAAAGACAAATATGATTCCATCTTTGAGTCAAAGCACACGTCTGAGTCACTGGGTCCCTGTTACTTTAAAGCAGCTCATCACATCCACCAACAGGGGGAGCAGCTGAGCTAATCTCAGTTTTGTGATGGGATTAATAACACAGACATACAACCAATAAAACATAGATGGATGGATTATAAAAAACTATATCTATAAAAAACGTATATAATCAAGATGGTATAAAAACATAAAACGTATCGGATGGTATATAAATCCAAAGTACAGTATATATATGGTGTTGCATGGAGGTCCCTCACCGCGTCCTTCTCTGGGTTGCACACTTTGACCCACATGATGTGGTCCAGCAGCCAGTCGATGGGCTTGTCCTTGTAGAACATGAGCATGAACTCGACGATGAGCGACAGGTCCAACGACTTGAACATCTTTCCTGTCACAGAACGAGAGTTCAGTTCAGCTTCTGCCTCGAACTCTTCGACCTCACTGAGATTCACATGAAGACTCAACCACAGAGTCGTTAAAGTGCTCAAAGCACTTCAAAAGAAGCACGTTAATTAGTGAGAGGCTGCTGGTTCAAATCCCAGAGCAGCAGAGGAACCTGTGGACGAGGAGAGAGGACGACAGTCCTGGAAGAAGTTCTCCTGAGGGGGCAAGAACGGTTTAGAAAGTTTGTTCTGAAACTTTTATTACATTTTCTTGAGTAACAGTTTGAGAGAAGTCGAGGTTTTATAATATTTTATTTAATTTGTAGAATACTTAGTGTTTTTTCTGTGAATCTGTTCTGAGCGACTGCAGATGAAGAATACAAAAACAAGCCTGATTGGTTTGGACGTTTCAGCCTCTCGGGGGTCGGACCCCCCCCCCCCCCAGATGTAAACGAGGCCGGACTGAACTAAACTTAGCCTCTGTCTAAATGTGAACTGTTGAAATTCAGAGCAGCCCCTGGAGCTCTGTCCTCCGTCTGATTTAATTCAGTGACTCAGCTTCGCTCTGATGAATTGATTAAAGCAGCAGCTCCTCGCCGACGACCGCAGGGTCAGAGAGGACTCACGAGGTCAAAAACGAGGACCTGAGGGAAGACAGGGAGAGGGAGGAGGAGGGGGGGGAGAGGAGGAGGAGGAGGAGGAGGAGGAGACGAAAACTGAAAAAACAAATCAGCATCGGAACCGGGACTCTGCTGCTGCCGGGAGAACGACCGGCTTCACGCTGCCAAAATGTTTCAGCTGAATAAGGTCAAGCTTCTTCTCCACAGGTGAAGAACCAGCTCACACCCAAAGAGCCTGAAGGAGAAGAATCACAGGTCGTTCCTTCCTGCAGCAGAAAGTAAAACCAGCTCTGCTCCCAGTACAACTACACACATTAACTGGACCTCTGCACTTTAACACAAGTTCGGTTTTAAACTGTGCAATATTCTTTTCTGTCCCTGAAACTCAGCGGCTCATGTGCATTTCAAGCTGCACTGAAGTGAGTCTAATTTGGATATTCACTGTGATCTGGAGTGAATCTCTGTTGAATATCCAACGTGAGACTCACTACGTTCCTCAGGAGGAGTCGCAGGTTCTCGTTGATTATTCCAGTTTCTAGGATTCAAACTCTTCATGTGGAACTCGAGTCTTTACGAGAAGTGAAACCAGAGGAGAGAAGACGGACGTATAACCGTGTTAAGACAGACAGGCCGTCTCCACAGGGACGAGATGGAGTGTGAGAGATGTGAGAGTTCGATCCTGTGAGTGACGGCCAATTAGATCAGGAGACACTGAGAGTGAGACTCCACTATATCGGTGTAAATACAGTGTTTAGTTTTAAATCCTGGGACTTTGCCCTTTTAAAACCAATTTAAAGACTTTAATCAAAGTTTAACGCTTCAGTTGAGTCTGAGAAATCAAATGAATCAGCCTGGTTCAGTCTGTGATCAGTGAGTCGCTCCCTGAAGGCTCCGCTGGCATTATAACACACATAATGACATAATGGATTGTTTTCTCCACTGCTGTTAGTTTCATCAATAATTCACTTTTAAAAGGTTTAATTGCTTTTCACGGAGGAAGCGGCGCCTCGAGGCCGAGACGGAGTCGACGACTCAGTTTCACAAACAGCTTCTGATTTCAACTGGAAACACAGAAGTTCAGTCAGAGCCGAGTGAATCAACTGATCCCACAAGCTTTCATTGGTTTTTAACTTTTATTAAAGACTCACTCACTCAAATAATATTCTCTATTACACATTCAACACCTGCAACATCCAATGAACATTTAATTAGTTTTAAATTCATAGAAACTAGATAAAAGATCCTCACGTCGCAAATGTTTTGCAACACTTCCTGTGAGGTATTGAAAATGAAAGCACCTCTGTGGTGGTCTGTGATCTGAGTCAAACTGAAGCGTGGCTCGGTTCATTGGCCGAGTGAAAACACCTTTCAGCTCGGAGAACGTCTCCAGAGTCTGAGATCAACAGGAGCTCAGGGAACATTTGTTTATAGATCACAGGTGATCAGCCTCGTGTTCTAACTCAACACGACCACAGTCTGCAGGTCCAGCTCCATCCCCACAGACAGAAACCAGATGAGACGCAGGTGGAAGCTTCAGGGAATCTGCTCCTCACGACTTATCACATGATCCAACACAGAACGTCTCTGATTGGCTGAGCGACCGCTAACCATTGTCTCTCTGAAAGCTTCAGATTCAGACCAGCTCTGACATTGCTGAGGTCAATTATGATCCATGAGGAGGAAAATACATAAACACACTGATGGAGCTGGTGACTCACCGATGAAGCCGAGCTGAGAGAACTCCAGGATCATCCACTCGTCTGACGGCTGCTGCAACGCAAAGTTCTTCATGGTGGTGAAGAAGTTGGGACGAGCGACTATGTCGTCCTCTAGCTGAGAGAGAGAGAGAGAGAGAGAGAGAGACAGAGAGAGAGAGAGAGAGAGAGAGAGAGAGAGAGAGAGAGAGAGAGAGAGACCATGAGAAACATCTAATTTCATCATCCTGTTTTTACTCTTTCTTGTTATTATTCCTGTAAACGTTCACATGAGAAACACAAACTCCAGAAACTGTCTGAAAACAGCTCATGTGACCAGAGAGAGAAAGTTTTGGTCTTCAGAGTCGTGTTCCTCTTTCTGGAGCACAAACTTCTTCTTCTCTTACTCCAGTAGGAAGAACTATGAATCCGTTTAAAACAGGTTGAATACAACAGGTCAACTCTGTGGTTCTGTCATCTCTATGCTCCACTTGTGTCCCTGCAGGATCCACCTCCTCAACGCAGAGCAAGAGACGCTGTTCAGAGCGAGTTGAGTTCCTGTCAGAATGTTCAGTGAACAGCCGCTGAACCACCGCGCCGCCAGCAGAGGAGATGACGGGAGATTCCTCCACCTCTGGAAAACATCCAGAAACACAACGCAGATCCACGTCAAGAGGAAGAAGAGGAAGTTCAGCAGCTCCTTGTTCAGCTCACGCTCCTTCAAGCTCGTTCGCTCTTCAAAGAGAGATTTGCATTTATCTGATTTAATTATCAGATGAAAACAATAATGATCTCAGTATTGATTTTCCCCTCGTCACTGCTCTGGGTCGGAGGTTTGAGGACGAGTCAGTTCATTCCGACCCAGTGTCATCAGCTCCAGCGTTACATCACTCCACTCGTCCCTCTCTCCTGCTTCCTGTCTTCACTCCACATCCTGCGTTTCTTCATCTCTCCATCCACAGGCTGAGGTCGTGTTTGTCAACTTGTTAAAGGTTCAGAGTCTTATCAACATGAGGAGGAAACAGAAACGCTTCATTTTAACCATGAAATCTAAATAAAAGGTTTTATGGCAGCATGAAAATCTGCAAATGTAAATATAAATAATAAAAATATGATCTTTATATATTTTCTGACAGACTGTAAATAAAGATGTTTGACAAAAAGTCAAGCCAAAATGTCTCAGTCGCCCCCTGGTGGCTGGCAGCAGTACACGTCATAGACTTCCTTCCTGTTTAAAACCTTTGAAACTTTAATTTGAAGCTTTACCTGAACATAGTAAGTTCCTTTAGTCTGAGCGTACATCATCAGGAAACAGTAGTCCAGGTTCTGCTTCGTCCTCCACCTGACGAAGAGGAGCAGGAGGAGGAGGAGGAGGAGGAGGAGGAAGAAGAGGAGGAGGAGGAGGAGGAGGAGGAGGAGGAGGAAGAAGAGGAGGAGGAGGAGGAGAAGGAGGAGGAGGAGGAAGAGGAGGAGGAAGAGGAGGAGGAGGAAGAGGAGGAGGAGGAAGAGGAAGAGGAAGAGGAGGAGGAGGACGAGGAAGAGGAGGAGGAGGAGGAGGAGGAAGAGGAGGAGGAGGAAGAGGAGGACGAGGAAGAGGAAGAGGAGGAGGAGGAGGAAGAAGAGGAAGGAGACAGAATGTTATCATAATTTGCAGCTGACGCTCGTGTGATTTCAACGCTCCATAAATTTCCAGCAGCTCCAGAAACAACACTGAACAATCAGCGGTGAATTGAATCAGTGTGTTTACAGATGAGCTTTGGTAAACAGCAGAGCAAACACACACACACACACACACACGCACACACACACACACACACACACACACACACACACACAATGTTTTTTCAGCTGCACTCCACACGTTCTCTCACCCTGAACCTTCAGACTTTTCATAATCTAAATTCTCTCTGTTTATACAGATTAAAAGAAACGAGCCTCCACGACCTTTGACCCTGACACCAGAGAACGACCTGAGT